>NC_137428.1:51228811-51311311 GCF_964374335.1 Astatotilapia calliptera
CAGTGTAAATGCGTTTGGGTCGCCAGGAGAGAATCACGATGTGAGCTAAGCTGTGTGTACATGTGTTCGTGAGCACATGTGCAGCAAGAGTTTACACACACACGGACACACTTACAACCTCTCACTGTTCGCACACAGAGTAATAAAGCAATAAAAAGGGCTGCTTTGCATCCAATCTCCCTAGCTATCCATTCATTTAAATACATATCTGCAAAGACGGGCAGTGTGTATCAGCCTGCGTACAGTCATAAAACAACACCAAGGGAGAACCGAGCGAACAGCTCTGTGTGCACGGAGGAACTCCGCTTCCCGTAAAGCAGACGATAAAAGTTACAGTGGGGCGAAAAAGTATTTAGTCAGCCACCGATTGTGCAAGTTCCCCCACCTAAAATGATGACAGAGGTCAGTAATTTGCACCAGAGGTACACTTCAACTGTGAGAGACAGAATGTGAAAAAAAAATCCATGAATTCACATGGTAGGATTTGTAAAGAATTTATTCGTAAATTAGGGTGGAAAATAAGTATTTGGTCACCTCAAACAAGGAAAATCTCTGGCTCTCACAGACCTGTAACGTCTTCTGTAAGAAGCTTTTCTGTCCCCCACTCGTTACCTGTATGAATGGCACCTGTTTGAACTCATCATCTGTATAAAAGACACCTGTCCACAGCCTCAAACAGTCAGACTCCAAACTCCGCCATGGCCAAGACCAAAGAGCTTTCGAAGGACACCAGGAAAAGTATTGTAGACCTGCACCAGACTGGGAAGAGTGAATCTACAATAGGCAAGCAGCTTGGTGTGAAAAAAATCAACTGTGGGAGCAATCATCAGAAAATGGAAGACATACAAGACCACTGATAATCTCCCTCGATCTGGGGCTCCACACAAGATCTCATCCCGTGGGGTCAAAATGATCATGAGAACGGTGAGCAAAGATCCCAGAACCACACGGGGGGACCTGGTGAATGACCTGCAGAGAGCTGGGACCAAAGTAACAAAGGTCACCATCAGTAACACACTACAACGGCAGGGAATCAAATCCCGCAGTGCCAGACGTGTTCCGCTGCTGAAGCCAGTGCATGTCCAGGCCCGTCTGAAGTTTGCCAGAGAGCACATGGATGATACAGCAGAGGATTGGGAGAATGTCATGTGGTCAGATGAAACCAAAGTAGAACTTTTTGGTATAAACTCAACTCGTCGTGTTTGGAGGAAGAAGAATACTGAGTTGCATCCCAAGAACACCATACCTACTGTGAAGCATGGGGGTGGAAACATCATGCTATGGGGCTGTTTTTCTGCCAAGGGGACAGGACGACTGATCCGTGTTAAGGACAGAATGAATGGGGCCATGTATCGTGAGATTTTGAGCCAAAACCTCCTTCCATCAGTGAGAACTTTGAAGATGAAACGAGGCTGGGTCTTCCAACATGACAATGATCCAAAACACACCGCCCGGGCAACAAAGGAGTGGCTCCGTAAGAAGCATTTGAAAGTCCTGGAGTGGCCTAGCCAGTCTCCAGACCTCAACCCCATAGAAAATCTGTGGCGGGAGTTGAAAGTCCGTGTTGCTCGGCGACAGCCCCAAAACATCACTGCTCTCGAGAAGATCTGCATGGAGGAATGGGCCAAAATACCAGCTACTGTGTGTGCAAACCTGGTAAAGACCTATAGTAAACGTTTGACCTCTGTTATTGCCAACAAAGGTTATGTTACAAAGTATTGAGTTGTATTTTTGTTATTGACCAAATACTTATTTTCCACCCTGATTTACGAATAAATTCTTTACAAATCCTACCATGTGGATTCATGGATTTTTTTTTCACATTCTGTCTCTCACAGTTGAAGTGTACCTCTGGTGCAAATTACTGACCTCTGTCATCATTTTAGGTGGGGGAACTTGCACAATCGGTGGCTGACTAAATACTTTTTTGCCCCACTGTACAAATTATGAAAAAGAGGGAAAAAAAAGAAAAGAGAAAAAGAAAAAAACAACCAGCCCAAAGGCAGATACCTCACTTCCCAAAAGAGAGCAATGCATTTCCTGAAACTGACAACTGCTAGTACTTGTACTGAGGCCAAGAGAGAAAATGTGACAGAAACAGGCAGAAGGAAAGAGAGTAAGAGAGACAGTGGGGAGACAGGAGGAGAGCATATGTGTGACTTGAACTACAGTCTGGAAAAAGAAAACAATGTTATGTAAATACTAGAGTTACACACCAAGCAGAGCTTGCAGATTCAGAGAAATGCACAGCACACACTTTGTACATCCAAACAGATAGCACATTATTTTTGATCCGTGCTTTGCTACAACGGAGATAAAAGTGCCCGTTATCAACTCTTTTGGAACTGGCAGACCATACCTATTGTTCACAGGGAAACTGTAGCACAATGTCTGAAGAGGGGAAAACAAACAAACAAACTGAGCAGTACTGGACTGCAGAGAGAATGGCACAGCTCTGATAAAGTAAGGAAACTGTGGTTTTGTCAATCTGCACTTTCATCTGTTTCTCCTGCTCGAAAACAAGAAAAAAGGAGGGAGGGGTGGTGGTGGGACATGACCATGGTAATAGCAATGATGGTGGTTGGTGGTGTTAATGTGGTGGTTTGGGGGCCACACCCGACTGCGGACACCAAACCCCTAAAAAACGTGGAGGTTTCCACTTGAGCTCAAACCTGTCCCCTCTGCTCTTCCTCACTCTCGGAGGATGAAATTGTTAAATCTACACGAAAACATCAAAACACAGAAAGAGCTCCGAAACCGTAGGCCAGACCATCCAAGGAGGAGTGATGTCGCTACAGTACAGCCTGCTGGTCAATGAGAGGAATTTATTTACCTCCCCGAGTCATAGCTCCCATCCTCCACTCGCCTCTGTACTGCTCACATGTGTTGTTTTTTTTCTTGTTTGCTCTGCTGAGATACTCAGTTTTCTTTCCCTTGGGATTTTTATTCCACATGGGTAAAAAATAAATAAATTATGCACATGCCGTTAAAAAATACAAACCTTTTCTTAAAACACTGTTAATCAGGTCACAGGCTTTGATTACCAGATTTGTTGGCTGCACATCCAAGATGTGAATCTCCTATTAAGATGTAATTTAATTTAAATAAGATGTTATTTGCCAGGTACAGGTACATACTTTATTTTATGTGTCATTACAGTAAGATGCTGCATTTTCTGTAGGACTATTCTAAAATAAATATAAAGTGCAGCAGTGTGCGCTTCTTTTACAGTCTCAATTTAAAAGTTACACATTTTGGGTATTTTTCGTTCTACAATTTAGGAAAAGGCCTTGATTATTTAAACACTAAGTTAAAATTTTTTTATCAGAAATTAAAAAAAAAAAAAGTAAAATGTTTTTATATGTTTTGAGGAATTATTGCATTTAATACTGTATTACTCGTAGTATTTCTGTAATGTATTTGTAAAGTCCTGGCTAAACTAAATCCTGACTTTATTAGTAATTACATCCAAATTGTTCCCAAAACAACCCCCTGTCTATCTTACAGATCTGTTTAGTGTTTGATTACCACGAGTATGTTTTGAGACGCACCCATAACGGTCCACAAAGCCTTACCATAATAACCTACTTTGACAAACGCCAGCGCGTGTTGATGTTTTTCAGCTCACTGATGACGAACATTATCATCTGTCACCATCAAATGATCTCTGATCAGATCACACTACCCACATTTATGCCACTCTCATTTCTAATCTATGCTTAGAAACGTCTTCTTGTTTAATTTTTATATCAGTGTTCGAGCTGTGTGCACCACATAACTTTAAAACCCGACAATAATGACCAGTAAATTAATTAGAATTTTTTTTTTTTTTACATTTCGTGTTTTGGGGGTTTTATGGTTTATTTAAAATATTCAAGTGCATTCACACACACACAAGCAGAAAACATTATCCATCTAGTGTCATACAAACACTCATTCAGTAGAAAGTATGAAAAAATTGAATTACATCTCAAATTGTATCTAATTATGCTGCATAACTTTGTTAACACATCTTCATAACCCTGAATAAGGCAGTGAATAACACATTAGTGTAGGGTATTGCATGTAAATCTTGTGAATTTACCACTTTTCAGGGGTCAAACCTGAACCAGTGGCACTGCACTGCACTATTTTTGATCCACAGATACCCTCGCTGACTTTCTCCCCTGTTCTTCTGACAGGCTTTAAAAGAAAAGAATAAAACAGAGCTATAAAATTGCTTTAGTGTGCTGGAAAAAAGCTTTATAGCACATATACACTTGCAGTATAAAGAGACCAGCCTTTCAGCACTAGCAGGGACTTATTTGGAAGGTTATTAGTCTCATTTACTGCTACAGCCCCTTGGGGGGCCTTTAATTAAGAACTGGGCTCTATATAGCTCCTATTAACAAGAGTGGAAAAAAAATAAAGGTGCATGGAGGGGTTTGGGCGACACATCACCAAGGCTTACCTGGTCCCACTTTTTCATGATTTACAACTTTTCTTTCCACTAATTTAAAACATCTGTTCCCAGAGATATTTTAAGTCTTTGACCGATAACCTGCTGACTGCTTCTTTATCGCTGATACAAGGATTATATAATATACAGCAACAAGAAAGTCAGTTTTTTCTCTCTTTTTTCACTTTAATCCTGAAAATGGCTTACCTTTTTCCTCGTACTGCCATGGAAAATAAACTTCTAACGCCACACTTAGTGAGAAACGCAACCAGAAAAGCACTGTGGTTGGGTTTCTCTAAGAAGAAAAGGCAAAACTTCTCAGTGGAACAGCTGCAAGTGTGTGAGGTTGTGAAACTGTGCCTCCTATAAATCTTGCAAAGCGCAAAGTTCCCTCGATGGTGTCATGATAGAAGCGATACTCGGGCAACTAATTTCAGGGCTTGATGTCACAGTGGTCAGTGTGATAAAGAAACGTTCATAGGAGTGGATTTCAACTGAAGACAGATTTTTTCTTTCAGAGAATTCACATAAATTCTGCTAAGTTGAACTACCAGGAAGTATAAGCTGCCCGTTCTCAAAAAAAAGGAAAAACATATTTGTGGTCAGGTAACTGTGAATCGTTGCTTTTTCTCATGCTTTCAGCAATAAGTATAAGAAGAGAGTTTCTTAAGACGTTTTTATACCACAAAAAAAAAAGTCATTTAAAACCCAATTCACAGAACACAATTACACCTTCAGTTATCTGCTGAATTTTTATTGCGGTGAAATTCATATGAAAACGTCCATATTTCTCTGTATTCTTAAAAAAATCTCCACATGAGTGAGTGAGTCGCGTGGCAGCAACTCAATGCTTTAGGGTTGTAACCTGTTTAAAGCAACCTGCTGATTTTTAAATCAATAGTGGGGAAGAAAGTTTTTTAAGTGACTTTGTATGTGGAATGGCAGTTGGTACCGGACAAACCTGTGAGAGTATTTCATAAACTACAGGGATTTTCCACACATAGCCATCACTGGTGTTTAAAGAGTATGATCAGGAAAAGGGGAAAATGCCCAACGAGCAGCAGTTCTGTGGGCAAAAATGTGTTGTTGGTGTCAGAAGTCTGAGAAGGACGGCAAGACTGCTTTAAGCTGATACGAAGGCAACAGTAACTCGTTACAATCATGGAAGGAGTAGAGGAGCATTTCTGAATGCACAACATGTTAAACCGAGAACTACCTTGGACCAAAGCAGTAGAATAGACAATGTGTAACAGTACTACCATAGCACCAACTAAGCATCACTTTAACACTAGCCTACCTGAGTATTGTTGCTGACCGTGGGATGAGATGATACAGCACCTCTGGGATGAGATGGAATAGTAGAATCACATCGTGGATGTGCAGCAACTGTGTGACTCTGTCATGTCAACAAGGACCAAAAGCTCTAAGGAATGTGGCATGAAGAATTAAGGCAGAAGGGGGTCCAACCTGGGAATAGCAATGTGTACATAATAATGTGGCCAGAAATATTTCACTCTAAAGGGAAGTATTATTAATCCAACTACACCCAAACCCTCCAACCTTATATTCAGTGGATGTATCCTTGACATGATGTCAGGACACATCCACATTCAACCTCTGGCTCAAACAGAGTGAGTCTTATTCAAACAGGTGGGACAGGCACTCGCCCAGAGTGGGAGTGAATACCCTCTCAAACACATCGGGACATGTGGACACATGAACCATATTACAAGTTCCCCGGCGGCCAAAAGCTAGGCCAGAATGTTGCGGCTCCCCTTTGGTCAGCCCCTTTTCTCTCCAGCAGGTAAACGCCCTGGTCCACCATCTACCCCTGCTTGTGCGTGTAAGAGGGGAGAAACCGCAGCGCCCCACAGACGAGCGCCATCAATGGGCCCTCTATTCATCCGCAGGTTCGGAACAGTGGCCTCTCTGATGGAGCTCCAGCACCTGGCTGCCGATGGACACAACATCAGAGGCAGGGTGGTAGCAGCATCGGTCGTCAGACTCACCACACCTGAATAAACCCCCACCCCCTTCCTCGAGCCCACATCAAATAGCAGGACTGGTCTATTTGAAAACCTGAGAGTAGGAGAGCTGAGCAAAAGAAAAAAAAAAAAAAAAAACAGTAGCCAAAGAGCTTCGCAAGGCAACGGGACTGGCTGTACAAACAGGTCACTCAGGTGCTGCTGCAGATTACTGTTTTTATTAACGAGAGCAAAGAAGAAACTGAGCCCTGTACTGAGGAAGGGGTGGTGGTGGTAGTGGCGGTGGGAGGCGTAAGGGACAAGAGCACAGAGCGAAACACACACGCAGAAGTCGAGAGATCGTATTTATACAGGTGCTTCTAATGCGAGCGGAGAGGGAGGCGCGCCTCGAGCACACAGCCAAGCATCTGCACAGAGTCCTCCAAGTAGGGACTGGGTTGGGCCTTACTTTGATTTCACTACAGTTAAAGTGGAAGCTGTCAGGATTAGTGCAAAGACTGCTGTGAAGTGTGCCGGGCAAACTAAACACACATTCGCACACCAAGTATGAGGACCTGCTTTGCAACTAAGATATATGGAACAAAACACACAAAGAAAAACAACATAAATGCAGTGTAGTTGTGGCATATTAATACAACTAACGCAGTAGGTTAGTTGCTCCTGGTTACTAACCCTAACCCCTCTCTATGTCTAATCTACAGCGTGAAATTAAAAGTAAAGTGGAGGTAAAACAAATAACCCCCTATTTCTGCCACACATTTTCTTTTTTTGTTCTTAGGTTTTATACTTTTGGTCTTTGCTGGGAAGTTTTTCCAAGTAATTTTACAGACTGTTTCGCTATTTTTACCATACCAGCTGTGTGGTGCCATTAATCACATGATTTAATTACAGTGTTTTGACATCTTTATTAAAATTATTATTGGCTTTGGGGTTTTTTTCTGTTTTGGTCCATAATGTGATTTTTTTCTTCTTCTTCTTCTTCTTCATAAAGTAACCTTGTTTGGGAATAATTAAAAAATAAATGCACCGTTCCAAACCATCTGGAGTTTATCTTCAGTTTGTTAATGGCTGTGCTCAAGTGGGAAAAAAATATCCCCAAGCTACCTTATCTTGACTTCCATTATTAGGCATCCTAATAATTCAATTTTAGGTAATTATGTTGGTTTCATTAGTTTATAATGTATATTCAGCCTGAACGTTAGCATGCATTACAGCCCATTAGCACAAACATCATTAACTAGAACCAAATGGTCAAACGACATTCTGGATGGAAACAATTAAATTATGAGGGCAGCTAACAAAAACACAAATTGTCATTACCTTTGTCCTCACGGGTGTGTAATTGTTAACAGCGCTCTGGTCTAATGAAAACAAACATTTTTCTTTCTTTCTTTTTTCTCAATATTTTCTTGTCCCTAAACAAAAGGATCGGCAGCCGTGACGTCACGGAGCTGCTCGGTGAATCAGGCTGTGAAAACAGAAATTTCCTGAGGTCATTTTCCTTTTCCATGATCTGCTTTTTCTTTTTTCCCCTTCTTCTTTGGGAATTGTGTCTTTGCAGTGGAAATGAAGAGAAACTGATGGTATAATTAAGGAGTGCAGGGCAGAGCGTTTACAGCTGATTCCTAGGATTTTAAACGTGGCCCTGAGGCAGATGAGACCTGCAAACACAAGCATCTCCACTGACTGTTTTTCCCCCACACAGTTTTATGGTCACCAGAAATAAGTGAGAATGTTGCATTTTTGAAAACATTTTGGGCAGTAATCAATAAAATAATTCTCATATAAGAGATAGGACACATCCACACACTTTCTCTTTTGTTTTGGTTTTGCACATTAATTTATTTTTACAAAAAATCTGATCGTTTCAATGAAGTCTGGCTGCAGCTTCAAATACTATTAACTGTAGCCTGAACCCCGCACCACACCGGGATACCTCCAAAAACAGCACTGCGTGATTTGCTTGGTTCAGTCCACCTCTGTCTGCGCTCCAGATTGCAGATTTCATTAACGCTAATGGGGTCGAAAGTGGCACGCATATCTTTTAAAGCCACTTCATACGGACCTGGAAATAATCTGGATGTCACAGTTAGACATTGTGCTGATGAGCGAATCTTGTTTTTTTTGTTTAAAATTATGTCTGGATGGGTTATTTATGCAGTACTTGCCTGCTGACTCGCTGGATTTTCCCAACCTGCGGTAAGAGGCCATAAAGAGGGCCATTCGCTTAGTTGTTGATGGTCCCCTCACCATAAAACCGTCCTAGAATCACCAACACCACTGAGGGGGAGTAAACATTCATCCCTAATAAGAGCAGCATGAGGTGCCTTCATTAATGCAGGATGGCTAGTGTAAAGCCAAACTAAATACACTCTTTAATTTAAAAAAAAAAAAAAAGTCCCTGAAAGTTCTCTTTATTGCTCTGTGTGTGACCTGCACATCATAAAACAAGGCCTTCAGATTCTCCTTTTGGCCTTGGAGGGAGAATTTGCTCATTATTTGGCACTAGAGCAAAAGCAGACTTATCATTTCATTCACTATGTGAAAGCATTAAAACGGTCCATGATCTCAATATGGTTCTTTCTCCTTGTTTGACTCAGGTTTGCCAACTTTTGTAATTGTGTTACATGCTTTTGGCATGTAACAAGAGCCTTCAGGTTCTACATAGTGCTCTCCTGCTACCAAAATTAATCCCATGCTAAAAAAAGAGGAAGCCTCAAAGCTACTTCTAATAAAAAAAAGAAGTTACATCTATCCAAAATGGAGCTTTGTTTTTGCATTCTGCTTTTCTGCTTTTTCTCAGCTATCAGATTTTCACCATGCAATATTGAAAAGTATTGAATGAAAGAGTAAGGGTATATAGAAGCATTTGTAGCAAAGAAATATGTGAACAATTGCTCTGTGTTTACTTCATAAATGACTCGTAACATCTTAGTGTAATGCCGTGCAGAAGAAAGAACTAGGACCTTTTTTTTGCTGCCTTAACCACGATTCCAAAAAACTTGGGACACTGTTTAAATTGTAAATAAAATCAGAATGAAATGATTTGCAAATCTCCTCAAACCATATTTTATTCATGACAGAACACCGTAAACACAGCACCTTGAGCATCTTGAGGGTGACAAAAGCCTGAAAAACAACAACTTGAGGAACATTTTGGCACTGATTATGTTAACTGGCAGCAGGTCAGTAAAATCTTCATCTTAAAGAGGCAGATTTTTTGAGAAGTAAAATTGGACAGAGGTTGCCCAATCTGCAAAGGCCATGTCTACAAATTCTGGAACAACTCCAGAAAAATGTTCTTCAACATAATATTGGAAAGGCTCTGAATACCTTGTTATCTACAACACATATTATCATCAAAAGATTCAGTCAGTCTGCAAAAATCTCTGTGTGCAAAGGAAAAGGCCGAAAATCAGCACTGGATGAGCTTTGGGCCCTCGGGCAGCACTGCATTAAAAACAGGCGTGATACTGTCATGGAAATCACTGCTTGGACTCTTCTTGAAATTACTGTATGTGAACACAGTTGACTATGCCATCTGCAAATACAGTCTGAAACTCTATCATGCAAAGAAGCCATATGGTAGCATGATTCAGGAACGCTGTCATCTAAAGCTCATTAAAAATCGACTGAGGCAAAGTGAAAAAATGGATCAAATTTAAATTTGAAATTCTTTTTGGAAAACATGGACACTGCATATTCTGAGCTAAAGAGGAGAAGGATCATCTAACTTGTTTTGATGCATGCTAAATCATCCAGAAAGTGGATAGTCTTCATCTGGACGTTGCATTTTTAATGTGTTTTCAGCTGAAATGCTATTTTTCCTGTTGCACTACAGGAAAGATGCTGAAGGTCAGTCAGTGTAGAGTCAGTAGAGACTGCATTGGAGTCAGTGTAACGTTTCTCTGGTGCATCCAGTAAGCTGGAAGTTTATCCACAAGTTGCGTGACTCCGTTTACCAAAAGCAGACACGGCATGCACGCGGATAATTAGAATCTGTGAAAAAAAAATTTGACAAAAGAGTTATGAACACTGCAGCAATTACACCACAAGACACCCAGCTAAAACCATGCCTGTAAAAAGGAAGCCAATTTAAACTTCTATTGTTCTCTAATGCCAGCATAGCTGCAGCATTTATGGTGCAACGTTTTTTGGCTCACTGAGTAGAATTAAAGCATTTCTAATCGTCCAAGTGAGTAAATGCCGTGTGGAGGTCAGCATCCATATAATAAGCCAGAGTCTGTAATAAGATTAAATACTGAATATGCTTCCATACAGCTCTGTTATCCAGAGGATATGAATCAGTGTGTGGCTGCTTTACTGCTCCAAGACTATTTTCTGTCTTTTGTAGGCTCTAGAAACTGGCAAAGAGTCAAGAAGCTGGGCACAATTAGTTCTTTTCTTTCTCATTTTTTTCCCTATCTAGTCATAAAGCAGCAGTACTCAGGCAGCTTTTCTTGTAGCAGGGCAGGAGGCTGAGCTTACCTCGTCATTTGTCTGCGTGCGTGTGTGTGTTTCGCGCATGTGCCCAAAGCAGGGCTCTCGCCTAGTCTAATTTGTCATTATAATACTTGGCAGAAAGGCCAAAAAATTTTAAGAGGATTTACTGGGTATTTTAACATTAGATTCACTGTTGAATCTTACATAAGGTCCCATAAAACTACCTGGCCTACACATGTTTTGAAGCAAACAGTTGAGGAGAATGGTGAAGGGGGGAGGGGGGGGGGAGTGACATTACTCAATGTTTAAAAAGACAGACAGCAATGCATTGGAGATTTTTCCCCTCTTGACTGAGTACCATATGTTGGAAATCATGCCGTCAGTATCAGAGTACAGTAGACAAGACTGGGATACTGAGGCCACACGGACAAAAAGTCAATTTGTTCGGAGAGCTGCACAAAAGACGCTGGTTCCTAAGGAGCGAGAGGCCCCTACTTGAAGAGAGCAGGCCGTGATGCATGTGCATCTGTGCCTTCAAACCCTCCTGTGGTGCTGCAGTGGCATTGTTTCTCTCGTCTTAGTTTGTGAGAGAGGAACTAATTAAGATCTGCCTGCAGGTGGCCCATGCTGACTTTTACAGGTCTGAAAGGAGTAGGAGGCCACACCCGGAAGGGAAAAGGGGTGACAGCCTCAGGTCACAAGACGACACAGATTCTAGATCTGGCACTGCAACTAGGGGAGTTATTGGGTACACGGAGAGGCAGGAAAGAGTCAAGGAGAACAGAAAGAAACAAGTAAATTAGAGCAGAAACCAGGGGGAGAGAGGACACAATCACTGCAATCAGCTAAACAAGGCCTTCCTCTGTTTAGGGGCTAAGAAGTGTACTTGGAAACATTTACTCATTCTCCAAGAGGGTAAATGTCAATCTGCTGCGGGGTTGGGTTTAGGATCAGCAGCCCTGCTGGGGTTTGTTATGATTTCATTAAACAGCCAACCACTAAATCTCACAAATTTACAAAATCAGAGTGCGCGACAGTACATGAGTACACACACAGCACATCACATCAAAACCACTAAGCCACTAGGTTCTCACATGCGTGTACACAATCCACGGAAACAAGTGTTTGCTTGAATCGTACCAAAACCAAGTCTCATTTGCAGGAGGATAGGTAAACAAAGAGCAAAGGACATGTTTTTAAAAAAAAGGAAGAGTGATGACTGTGAAACAAGTGCATTTAATGTCTGCGTTTCTTCACTTTGTGTTCCTTTTAACAAAAAAAAAAAAAAACTTATTTCATGCAACCTATAAAAGAATCACAGTGAGACGCTTTGAAACAAACAGGGCAAACAGCAGTGACGTAACAACAGTGAGCTTGTGCATGTCTGGGGTTCAGAGGAACAAAGACATGATTGCGTGCGGACGCTGCCCCGCACCACTTCCTCTTCAGAAGCCCAGAGACATCACAGCCAGCTGTATTGATGTCTCTCTCTCTCTCTCACATGTGAATAAACATACATGCATGCACATTTTGGGGGTAGTCTGCTTTAGTGAAGCCAAACAAACAGTGGAATGTTCCAGCCGCTGCTGTCGCTGAAGAATTAAAGCGATAGAGATACCAGAAATGTAGAATGAATGAACAAGTGGCAACCGTCACTACAGAAAGAGTCAAACTCACATTACAGCTGGAAGCTGTGGAAGGAAGTCCAAAACATTTCAGAATATAAAGTAACAGAAAACTGATATAGCGTGGGCGCACGCAATTCGCCCAGGGCAGAAAGGGTGGATCTAGTAGCTGCAGAAATCCAGATAAGGATGGCAAATGACAGTGCTGTCCTTGGTGGCGTGACACCAGGGGCAAAACAAACCCGCTGCTATGGGAGTGCCCAGCAAGGCCCAAATATGAGCACAGCAGAGATGGATACAAATGAAAACAAATTACTGTCCGTCTCTGGAGCTCACTCTCACACACTCAAAGGGTCTCACACCCACACGCAAACTGTCACGCACAAACACACGTAAGGCAAAAAAAAAAGAGCATGTGGAAGATAAACAGACGCAGATAAACATAGCTGTCACTAAGGAAGTCCAGATTTTTATCAGATTCATTTAAGTATTTCCCAAGTGCAGTTAAATAGAGCAAGAGGTTTTTAACAAAGCTTTTACAAACATACTAGTTTGGCTATTGGGATGCTTAATTTAGTTTCTGTGTGCAAAGTAAATTCAACTATTTCTGAAAAACATCCAGAATAACTTTCGCATTGAACTACTGGAGGTGGTTCATCACCAGGAGCGACGTATGTTTTGAGTTGTCGTGGTGGTGTTGGAAAACAAAGCGATGACTCAGACTGAGTTTTGCTGCTTGAGGTTTTCTTATAAAGTCTTCACACAACCTTCTGTCCTCATTATTCCTTCTACCTTGTTGAGATTCCTAGTTCCAGACATACTGAAGTGTCCCCACGGCTTAATATTCCCAGCACTGTTTCACTGTGGGGATGGAGTTCTTGTGGTTGTAGGCCTTTCCCTTCTTTCTCCAAACATAAGCAGCGTCTCTGTGGCCAAAGAGCTCTAGTTTTGTGTCATCTGATCAAAGGATGCACTTCCAGTCCAGGTTGTCCTCAGCATACTTCAGTGTGGCTTAAAGGTGTCTGTGCTTCTTGAGTTTTTCTTGGTCTCAGTCCATTCCTGTGCAGGATTCTAGCGATTAACTTCTTTGAGACTCCAATTTCTGACTTAGATAAGTCACTAGCAGTTGTTCCAGAGTCTTTAGACACATTTCTCACTAGATTTCTTTACAATCTTTGAAATATTTTGCTTGCTGCCTCTGCCAGGCTGTGTTGCTCTCTTTGAATTTCACTTGGAAACAACGTGATAACTTTATATATCTACCTCCTCCTTTGTCAGCAATTCTTTTTCTCAAGTCTAACGAGATTTGTTTTGTTTTCAGCATGATGCTTTCTCAAGTGACAGCTTAAACCCTCATTCACGTTTTTCTACTGTGTGTAAATTGGAAGAAAACCCTCAGTTTTAACTTGATTTTACAAGTTTTGAGCATTACAAAGTTAAAACACATCATCAAGTACCTTTAAAATGTTTTGACACAAACTTGAAATTTTATAGTAAGGCTAATAATGTTGTAGTATACCATAATGTTCCCTATGTGTTACAATAGATAATTGCAAAAAAACAGGAAAGATTAAGTTCATGTAAGTTATAAATAAAGTTTCTTTGCATATTCGTTTTTGTTTTTTAAACATACACCTGAACACTTCTGTAAAAGCTCTTTGGATTCAGAGTGCGTCATTTTAACAGTTAATTAATATGGTATCTGTAGTTAGCACTCAGCCTGTCACTATACATGGGCACACCTGTCTTGTTTCCACTGATCATATAATAATGGTGTCAATCTATTCTACACTAGAAGATGAGCTCCTTTCTGTTCCAAGAGTTCCAGATACTTTTATCATAAAAATATATGTTTTACGTTATCACATTTTTACAGGAGTGGCAAACACATCAAATGATAAATAGGGGTTTAGTTAGTTTTGGAGACTTTACTTGCAAAATCTTACATTTTCCACAGCGTCCCTCTGACCAGCAGATAAGATCAGGGGAGCATGGAGGGATGACGAGGTTAAGAAAAGAAAAACAAAGAAAAGAAAGAGATGAAGAAAAACAGCAGGAGAGTCAGTGGAATTCAAGTGCTTTATGGAGGAACAATCCTGGACTAATGCCACAAACAAGCAAGGGAAAAGCCTGCAAGAGAAACAGTGGAAGCATTCTTGTGCAACTTGCTATTGAAATTGGTTTTGTTAAAGTTCAATTAAGAACCAGAATTGGCTTCAACTGTGGGTGAAGCGGATTTTATTACGTCTCAGATATGCTGAACTCGAATTAGAACTTGATGGATATTGTTGTATGGTTTCCATCTACAGAAGTGCACAAAGCTTTTAGGTTTCCAGAGAGCAGAGAAAGGAGAACAAAAAAAGCAGGCAAGCCAGATATGGCAGTGAGTGATGGATGTGTTTCGCAGAGCCATAGCAGACTGAAGAACGCCTATTCAGAACTTATTCCGGTTTCTTCCAGAATATCAATAACACCACTAACCCATCACCATCTCAACCAATTTGAACACTTAACAGCAGATTCTGGATGACAACACTCTCCACCAACACCTTCAAACTACAAATCAGAGACTTGGAAAATCACTGCCAACAGTCAGTGAAGCTGTTCTTGTGACACATGGTTGTCCAACACCTTACTTAGAGCATTTTCACATCTGAGGTATTTAGTTCATTAGATGGAACTTCATTTTCCAACCATGATGTGGTTTGTTTGTGCAGATGTAAAAAGGGCAACAGCACTTGTGTAAGGAGCAAAGCAACCTCGCCAACACCCTTTTGAGGCGGTCCGGTTCCAAATGAACTCCAGAGTTCCTTTATGTTGAGATTGGGATTTAGTTTCAACCCAACTACCAGGTGTACAGTGAAAATCTGAGCCAATCGCCTTCCTGTAGCCAGGAGTAAATTCTCTACATTTTCCACTTGATGCAGAACACAGCACCTTCTTCCTGTACTTACTTTAGTTGGCCAAAACACCCAATGAAAGTTCTTGCATGGTGAGATTGTCACATTTTGGTTCACTTGGTGTTTTCTCTGTGAAAAGAAACCAAACAGCAGGAGGACGCTACAACTCGACAACTCAAATCATCAACTGATTTGGACCACAGTTAATAAACTGTAGGTGTGAAAACGCCCTAAGACACTTGAAGCTGGGGGGGTTTTCACTCCAAGGACAAAACCATACAAGTGCCTCAGTGCAGTACAATTAAAATTACTACATGTTTACAGTACACAAGCTCTTAATTCTGCATTAAAAAATGCTGGCGATCACTTTGAGAAATGCACACTTTGGCCTGTCTACATATTTAGCCTCCTACGACCCGAACACTTCCACGGCATGCATTTTCAATTTCTCTTTGATATTTGGGCTGATTGGGACCTGACGAATGTAAAAACAAAGAACTACCAGATTTGTTTGTTTTTTACCTATTTTTTGTTTCTAAGAAAAATGAGAGCCACATATGAGGATATTAGTTTAAATTTTCAATAGAACAGTAGCAGTATAATGTCCTAGTAAGCGGATATCAGGCCCTTGTAGAGCAAAATTGAGTATTTTGGTCTAAATAACCCAAAATGTGATATCCACATATGTGGACGCAGGGTCCTAGGAGGTTAAAGTAGGAATCAACCTTTTTACCGCCCATAATCTTTTAAGCCTCCAGCCTCCAGAGTTTAGTCTTTAGGGACTCTGTATTACTTCTCAATGCAGCAGGTAAACACCAATCTGGAGGTAATGATGCTTCACTTATTTAAGACTTATTTAGAACACACCCTACTGATATATCTGTGCAAAACCTTCCCGCTTTTGAACACTTGAACACACATTGGACCAGCAAACAACATCAGTGAATTCTCTTCTGCTGAGGGCATGTGACGACAAGCCGGCTGCTCCATAACGTGTTATGTAATCAGCTGAGAAGGATCTCTTTGACATTTCTCACAAGACTAAAGGGATAATCCTCTTTACACCACTACGTACCTGATATGGCCGTTGAGTCTCTTTAACCCTCAAGGGAGTTGGGAAAAAACAAATACATTTAGAAAGCAGCTAGAGGGGCTCTCTGTTTTGACAAAAGGCCTTTCAGCTGAATGACCAGTAGGAAAATCAGTATAATATAGATCAGTGAATAAAGGTCAGAGCTGGGTGATGGATGAGAAGAAAATGGGGCCTTAAGAAAAGAAGGAGGCGAAGCTCTCTGGGACTTACTGAGTTTTGTCAGTTACCACAGGCAGTGGAATATCCTCGCTCATGTCGTCTAGCTCATCGGTTAAGCTGTTGGCTCGGGAGATATCGATGGACGTGCTGTTATTAGGACTCCTCTTCACTGCAACGACAGAAATATAACATTTCAATTCAATTTAATTCATTTCAGTTTTATTTCTATAGTACAAAATCCAACAAAATACGACTCAAGGTGCTTTATATCCAGAAAAATAGAGAGAAAAGAATCAGACAACCACCTATGAGCAAGCACTTGGTGTCAGTGGGAAGGAAAAACTCCCTTTTAACAGGAAGAAACCTCCAGCAGAACCAGGCTCAGGGAGGGGCGGAGCCATCTGCCATGACCAGGTAGGGGTTAGGGGAGTGTGATAGGACAGCAACTACATTTCCAGATACAATTTTATATACAGTTAACTAATACAAAAGGGATGTTTTTAAATGGGTCGAGTGAAAAGGTGTTTTTTTTTTAAAGGTTTTAAAGTTGTGAGTGGCTGTAGAGTGTGAAGATGTCTGTGAGTTCTAGTATGCGTCACACAGTCACACAGTAATAAAAGTACCTCGTGGGTTGATCGGAAAATGTATGATGTAAGATTTCATTGTCAGATTTCATTACAATATGAGACGCACAGCATTGTGAGATGATTTAAGGCAGAGATACGAAGGGGTGAGAAAACTGAAAAAACTGAAAGGTACCTGGAGAGCCAGGACAGCTCAGAGTGAAAGATGACCAAGAATGTTGAGGAGGGCCTGAAGCCATGAAAATTTATTAAACCAGAAGGGGAAGGGAGAAAAACAGAAGAAAGGGGGTAAAAATGAGACTTGAGAATATAAGAAATAAACACACTCATCATGCATTTAATGGCATTTCAAGAGCATACTTGCTACAGTACAGCAAAGGCGTTGCAGTTCTGAATGAACTTTAGAAAAGGATGCAAAAACACTTTTTGTGAGAGTGTACAGTATTAATACAGGTTCAATAAATCAATCAAACATGTTGCAATTTGTTTGAAATAATTGTCACAGACCAGCTAGTAGGAAAAGAAAATGTATAAGAGAAACAACATAACGAGAAGCTGAAATTGCAGTACTCTGTTTCAGCAGTCTAGCCAGCTGGCTGCTGGTGCAGGCAAAAACAACAGCACAGAACATCATGTGTAGCAGGGTCTTGACCTGCAGTCAGGCTGTCAGCAGAGTTTGACGTGCCTCTCCTCCAAACCACCGAGCCTCTATTGTGATAAAGAATGGAGAGGCAAATCTTCGTCCAAGAACAGAATGACCATTCCAATTCAAGCAAAAGGCATTCAACCTCTCTTGTGTTCCATCATCGAGTTTGTTTGACATTGTCCGACGTGGAAGCAGAGATAGCCAGAGAGAGGGAGTGGAGAGAAGTGAGAGGAATAGATTCTACCCAGAGCCACTTTTAACAGCAACTTCACATCACTGAAGAAGACATTAACGGGCTTATTGGCCATGAAAACAAGACAGGGGTTTATTCACAATCTGGTTAATCTGCTCCGTCATTCTGAATGTTTTCGGTGAAGGCCGTGGTCCACAGGAAAAGGAGAAAGGGAGAGCGGAGTGCAGAAACTAGATTGCAATAGAAACAGGGTGAAAAGTGCAGCCGATCCATAGAGAGATTCTCACAGACGGGGACTCGGGTGGGGCCAGACAGATAAGTGGAGCGATAAGCTGGACACTGACTAAATCAAACAATGACCAGTTTAGTTCTAACCACTAGAGCTCCACAATGGTAGCTTATCAACTCCACAACCCCGCTCCCTCCCTGCCGCTTTTCAGCGTCCCAGTCTGGGTCCCCACGGTCCCCAAGGCCCCTGTCCAGCCCCGTTCCTCGCCCATGATGTTGGCAGGGCACCCAGTAAAGAAAACAGGCGGGTCAACACGGGCCCAGTCTCTCTGCTTGGCTCTGGTTTGGTCTAGCTGAGCACAAAGGCTCAGCCAGCCAGCAAGTCTAATTAAAATACTGTCTGGGCCACATTACATAGACAGGCTAGCTAATGATTAACACAGGCGAGTGGAAGAAAAAGCACTATTTAGCCGGTGAAAGGTGCTACTGGTTACAGTGCAGTGATATTTATTGCATGTGCTCAGTTTTTTTTTGGTTGGTTTCTAAAGAAATAATGAACATAATGTGACTTTTTTTTTTTTTATTCAGCACTGTAATGTAAAAGATTACACAACGGAAACTTCAGATATGGTGGCATCAACCACTGAACCAGCTTGCTTAAAGCACTTTGTAGACATTATGACATATGAGATGAAATGATCTGGTGGTATACTCACCTGATTGCCTGAGCATCCTGGTGATTCCTATAAAAAACAACAAGAAAATGCACAATCTGACTATGTTTTCAACTATTTTTCACACCTTCATCTTTTCCTTTCATGAAAAATGAGTAACTTGTGTTAAAAGTAAGCCAGATACAGCTGCAAATGTGCATTATTACTAGAAGGCAATGTTACCCTGTAAATTTAGTTCCTGCTGCTAAGCATTTCACTTGTGGGAAGAGATACCCCCATAGCGGCAACAGCAATAAACCATCAAAGTGAAATTGACCAACTTTCCAGAAAGCATGAGTATAAATTTATAATTTAAGTTCTTCAGTGCTGTAAATGTTAATGCGTGTATACACAGTTCTTTCAACACTGTTTTCACTTAGGATCATCAAGACGCCTCAGTGATTGGTGACATTTCTTAGCAACAACTACTGAATGACTGCGGGTAAATTATTTTTAAGAAATCCAGCCCGGTGCCAAGTTGAAAGAGTGTCGGTTAAAACAATAAAACAGCCCTGGTTTAGACAGTTGACATTGCAGATGTCTGTTTTATGGGTGGATCTGAAGCAGAGATCATACAGTGCCGTGCTGCTTAAACTCAGACGTTATAATTAGTGACAGCAGGCTGCAGACTTCGGCTTCTTTCAATGGTTTTATGTCATCCATAACTTGTTCCAATTCCGTTTTCCACTCCATAGTCTTGCAGTCTTTCATGTGTATCTATTTAGTATTATTTATTGTTTACACAGAGTATGCAAAACATTTAAATGCTTACTGGCCTGTAAATCTGCTTGGCTATGTGTAAATATGTGGATGGATGCTAAACAGAATTTCTTAAATAACTTGTTTAATATCAACTTTGATTTGGTTGCTTTTAATCCCCACATACGTGCAGCCATATGTTTTCCTTCATTATCTGAGATCCACCTAATTAAGCAGACAACTACGTATGTTTTCCTCTGTGCAGTTTGTTCTTCTAGCAATGGTCTCGCCTTTATGTCAAGTTTATGTCACTCCAGCTCCTTTTAAGATTCCGTGCTTTGACAGGAAAAACTCATAAAGTGCATTTATTAACCTGGCGTCTGGGTCAGTTCATTTAGTGGGGTTGGCTTTTAACACAGGAAGCTAAACCACTTCTCTCTTTAACTAATTATCAATCATAAACTGTGTCTGTAGACCTGCATTTAAAGTAGACGTCTCTATTGATATGAACTGGGCTGCAATGAACTGGGTGCTGCCAGGCCAGATTTTTCACTATGTGAATAATGAATAATAATGGCTTTGGTATGACCAAGGAATTACTAAAATGCAACTGGCATTACAACAAATTCCCACTTGTAACTTGCTGACAAGCTGGCGTTTTAAAGATTTTTCCATTTAAGCCCACTGTGAATTTCTGTGGCCAGCGCGGGGGACAAGTGAAGCAGTAAAGAGCTTGTAACCATGACCTCTAATCACCACTGAAGCTGTAATGGCTTCCATATGGCTTACACCTGGCAGCCATCTTGGCTCTAAAGGGATCAGGATAGAGCCCCTGTTTACTATGTGAAAAAAAGGAACTAGTGCTGCTCAGATAAACCTCCTTCTATAATGATTGTAGCACATATACAGGTATCTATATATTCACGCATCTACTCTATCTCCTCCTTGACGGTTAGGCAAATCTAAACGAAACGTTACACAAAAACTGTTACATATCCAGTGATTGTTAGCATCTAGATGTTTTGTTTGGGGTTTTTTGTTTTGTTTTTTTAAAGATTTACGATAAATCCAAACTGTTTCGAGCTTCTTCCCTGCGAATGCAATGTTACGTTCTCCTTTTGAGTTTGTTTCACGGCACGCTAAACGTATGTTGTATAAATTTAAAATTTGTATTGGCGATAGAATTTTGTTCAAGTCACCACAACATAAAGATTTTTTTTTTTAAAGCACAACAGGCCTGGCATAAACCACCCACATGTTAGGTCGCTAACTAGCTAACGGTCACAGTTTATCAGAATCAGAATAATTTAATAATCCCTAATGAAATTTTGAAATTTGGTTTATGAACTGAGAGCACCAAGTTGTTATCTTTTGGAAGCAACAGGCTCTAGAAGACACAATATGATGATGATGATGACCACTACTTTTTAGCACTACCAATACAAAACTTCACAATTATGAACAATGAGATGACTGTTATGATTTAACATTATTTAACATGTTCTTTTCTCGTGCAGAGTGCAATTACTTACTAGCTGGCCACAAATGCTGCCATAAAAGCAATGCACATCATGAGGAACGACTGCTGAGCGGCAGTCAGTCCTCATGATGTGCATTACTTTTATGGCAACTCTACTAGCGTTAAGATAAACATAAACCTTAAGGCTAGTAGAGTCTTCCTGCATCATGTTCCTGCATCTTCATGAAAATGTTGGTCCAGGGTCAGAATTGAAATGGAGCAATCACATTGTTGTGATATAATTTTGTGGCCAGCCAGTAAGTCTAATTTCTGGAAGAAATAGTAAACATTTTAAGTGTTTTATTTATTAATTTATACAATATAATAAATATATTATCAAGTTATGTTTGCTGTTGGTGAAATTTAGGTTACTCATATTAGTTTTCTTGTTTATAAAAGCATTAGATAACTTCTTGGCTACCTGTTAATTAAATGTTATCTAAACGCTCAGACAACATCACTGGCTAGTTGTAATGCTGACCCTGAATTAACATCATTATGATAGCATAGGAGCAACAGCAACATGGCAATATCAGATTGCATTCATTTGCATGCAACATTTTATTTACAATATTTATTATCACAGCTATTCAAAATAAGCTGGACCATTCCAACAGTTAATAGCTCTAAACTACCATAAGTATCATAAATAATAACAGTCTTCATGGTGTTATTTTGGCCACTTGAAAGTCCTGAAATCACTTTGCAATTCTCAGCACGCATCATTTCATCAAACAAAATTGCATTAAGGAGAGCTTTATTATTGTATTTATCCACATTATCAAATGTTCTCTGCATGACTCAACTTTATTCCAAGTTGGCTGCGGAGCAAATATGGCTTCACAAGATATTAAATGCAATTCTTCTAAACACCTTCTCAGAACAGCAGTCTGAGGTGTTAGGCTTAAAACAAAAATTCCCCTGTTAAGAGATCCAAAACTGAGACAGTCTGATCAAAGAGTAATCAAAACGAGGCGCTGAGTCTTCACGTGTTATCTTGGCTAGCTCACAGATTTTAGACCGATTTCTTGGAAGAAAGGCATTTTACAGAGGTTAGCCATTTTTCTTAGAAAAACCTTGCTGCACAGAGTGAAGATCAAATTTAACACATCAAAAATTAGGGAGTGACAATAACCCGTGATGTCTATTTGAAATGAATTAAATTTGTCAGTGCACATTACAGTAACACAAGACACGTGGTCCTCTAAGTATATTACCTTCCACAGTTCCCCTTGGCTCTTCACGGAAAAACGAGACATCCTTCTTCTCCTCAGAGTCATCAATGTGATCATAGGTGATCTGGGGGATCGACACAGCTCTCTCTGAACCACCACCCATAGAACCATTTCCTCGGCACTTCGTTCTCCTCTTGTTCAACTTTTTCTGACGGACAGAAGAGAACAAGCAGGAAATGAGAAAGAAACAATGGTAACTGCATTTCTAAAAAGTATTTAAAGAATTGCAACAGTTTTGACATGTGGTTCACGCTGTATGCTGAAATGCTTTTTCGACAATGGACCAAAATAATGCCACGGAAATAATGTCATCAACACAGCCTTATATTTAAGCCATTGTTGTTATGCATCATTGCCCTAATTAATTCCTTCTTGGGTACTGATTCTTGGGTACAAACGAGATAAGTGATACCTGTTTAATCACAGTTGAGTGAAGAGCTATATTTTATGTGAGTCAGTGAGTTTGTGAGAACCTAATTGGTGCCCAAGTCCATTCCACAGACCAACTGACCCACATCAACATTATTGACATGGCCTTTTATACAAACTAAATTATTTGGACTCAGTGCATCAGAATTTGGCATTTCCCAAGTAGCCAACAGTTGAATCCAAATGTTTGAAGCAGTCATTAGGAGAGCGGGAAGCTTTGTTGGGTGTTGAAAGACTAAAGAGAAAAAAAGACAAACCGTAAAGAGAATGTGCAGCTAACAGCAGGGTTGAGATATAGAAATCTAAAGTAACGGACACGGGAAGGAGAGTGAGAGGGGAAAAAACTGTTAGCAAGGAAGCGAAAAAACAACAACAAAAAACAGAAAGGTAAAAATTCTCAGAGAGAGGAGACAGGAAGAGCCGGGATGAAAAAGGAAAAGAGCAAAATAAAATGTGCTCAACAGGGAGATGGAGAAAAAAAAGCAGGGATCTCGAAAGAGAGAAAGGGGAGAGGGAGGAAAGACAGAGAAGAAAGTCACATGCTGCAACAGAAAAGAGCGGAAGAAGCCTTCATTCTCCCGAATGCATGTGGGTTCAATGCTACACAAAGATTTTTTTGTTGTTGTTCTACTAGACAAAGGTTTACTCCCACGAGAAAGGCGGTGGTGACATCATCTCAACTGACTGAGTCTTTGTCCAGGAGAGACAAAGGCCTCGAGTCATCCTGGTGGAGTCAGGCCTTTAAGGGGAAAAGGGGCTGTTGTGTGTGTGTCTGTGTGTATTTGTGTTTTGTGCGCATTGTGTCCTTACATGTGTGTGTTTGTTTGTGGGAACTTGGCCTCCCCTTTTATTCTGTACGGCTTTTGGAGCAATATAGCTAATATTGTTGCAGAAGGTGAACTACACAAGGAGACAATGGAGTGTGGGCCACACGTATGCAAATCAGGGTATCGCAGTCTAACGGCTTTTTCCAACTGCACTGTCAGCAAGTACAGTCCATATGCTGGCATTTTGAGTTCAAAGGGTTAAATTGTTATGTCAAAAAAAAAAAATCTAATTTTTGAGAAACTTTAAAAATTCTTATCAGAATTCCAAAGTCAGACAACGCCACACGGGAATGATCAAACACACCGTCACGATATTTTCAGGGTGGGGTTCGCAGCCTGTTTTGTATAGATCAAAGTCAAGAGACACAATACGCAATTGATAAGAAAGAAAAGGATTCAGATGCGGGGGGAAAAGGTCAGGCTGGATTCAAAGCAGGACATCACAAGACTGGTACCTTTTCCCCCCACAAAGACATGCTTAGCGTTTAAAGGCTTGCCTTAAATGCCTTTTGAGAAAAGCAAATCAATCACAACGGAAAAATCTACATAACTATTCAACAGCTTTGGCTTCAGTAAAGGTAAGCGATTACCGAAAAGTTCCGTTTCCTTCTGTCAGATTCTGCGGCAGCAACGCCCTCTGGAGTCAGGACGTACATTTTCCACGTAGCTGCAGAGCCGTTTGGTTTCTCCGCTGCATAGCACCTCCACAGTGTCTAAGAAAGGCAATACAGGACAAACCACAGACGCGTTGGTCAGTGAAATATTTCTGTAAAACTGAATTACATTTAAAACACCCCAGCCTGTGGATGGAAAACTCTCCATTATAGTTATGATGATATGGTCTGAAATTAATTTAAAGGTTATGCGAACACCTCAGCTATAAATCCTTCATTAGCTATACTTGCCTTATTCTATTCAGCAAAAATGTACACTTTTTTTTTTTAAAGGTCACTTCAGTCACTATTTGTAACATGTTTAGTCTTTACTTTTTAGTGTTTGTAATGTTGGCCTCACTAAGTTTTATCCAAGGCCACCACTGGCCTGTTGTCCTGTGCAGTTTAAGAAATCTGGCTGTAGAGGCTCGTGGAGATTCATCCCACAGCTGCCAGTTGGGCAGGTTCCACCCTGGACAGGCCAGCGGGCCTTTGCAGTGCTAGCAAAGGCCTCGACTGAAGCTAACTGGCATCTATTGTGAATAAGCTTTAACTGAACAATGTTACTTTCCTTTATGCTGTTTTTATTAATGATATCAGGACTTAAATTTAAAGGAGTGTATATTTAATTTCATCTATTTATGCCAGGCACAGAGGACATTTGTCTTCCACTAAATTACTGTATCTGACCCAGTTTGTAATGATTTGATTATTAAAACTTGAGTATGTGTACTGATTATTTTATCATTCTTTAATCATATAAATTAATTTTTGCTTTATAGCATAAAACATATGATCATTTCAAAATTGCTTCTGGGGGCATTTATCCTTTTTCTTTTTACAACAGGAAAGGCGGGAAAGAGAACAAAGAAACCACATGGAGGAAACAACCCGATGTGGCATCAAACCCAGGCTCCTGCAATAACCTGTCAGCATACGTGTTGCCCAGGCAACTTAAAGAAAAGCTTGATTTATTAGAAGCGTAATCAAAACATTCTCAATTCAGTTTCAATTTTATTTGTATAGCATGACATCATAACAACAGTCGCCTTAAGACGCTTTATATCGTAAGATAAAGACCCTGCAAATATTCTGCACAAACACTGATACATTCAGTGCTTTCCAGTGTTTGTTTGTTTTTGTTTTTTACCAATGAAAAATGCATTTCTAACACTGGGAGTTCGGGATTTACCTGGATAAGGGCAACTGCAGCAGGGATCTGTCTATTGAAGTGTTTCTGCCTCTGCTTCTGTTGGACTTTCAGGGCAAAACCTGAACCCAGGATACCCTGATCAAAGAGAAATACATTTTACTTTTTTACTGTCCAGACTGCAAGAATATGAAAAAGTGAACTTTTACTGTAGAATTAAGGAAAGTATATACAAAATCTCCCAGAATAAATAATACATTTTTTATCATTAGGTTTGCTCAGTATATAGTCTTCAATGACACATCAAAGACAAGAGTGAATAAACTGAAAAAGAGCAAGCTTGATCCGAACATGTTGTAATAAGGTTTGGTATAAATGAAACATTAAAAAAATGATCTCCTTAAAGCTGAACTCGTGGATTTCATATGAATTAAACTGAAAACTTTATTTACAGCAGGTAGAGCGAAGAAGGAGATAGCGAAGACACTGAAGCAGGAGGCGATGGCCTTTCCTATCCAGGTTTGAGGAATTTTGTCTCCATAGCCGATTGTGGTGACGGTGACCTAAAGACAAAGAGTGGATGAGGTGCCTCTTATGATATATAAAGTGTACGTACACTTGCATATGATAGCTCTATTCTAAGAAAAAAATAAAAATAAAAATCACACAGTGACCAAAGCCCTTCACAGATGAGGCAAGAAACAAAGAGTGTAATAAATGATATCACATCTTATGCAGTGTAATTACAGTGTTTCGAGGTGTCAGGGTTAAAGAATAACTGTCAACGCTTTTAATTCAATAGCTTTGGGGGTTTTTCTTTGTAGATTTGTACTGAATTCCTATTTCAACATTAAAGATCACACTCTTTTTTTTTTTAATAAACTGCCAGTGTAATGAAAATGTCAGTCAATGAGGAGCCCTCGAGGCTTTACCCCTGCAGTCTATAAGGGGAATTAGACGATAAAGAAAAAGTTCATCAGCCGACCTGGATTTGCTCCACCACTGTCAGCGATGGCTGGGGCATTTGAGGCTCTTGCTCCTCAAAGGGAATAAGATTCCCAACCACTAATCCCCAGTGAGTGTAGGAATTTGCTAGGGTGAGGAGGAAAAACAAATACCTCTTGCATTTGCATGTACACCCATTCTGAAAGCAGAGCCAATTGTGACACATTCAGTACACACTTTAGCTTACTGTGAGTGCCTGCGGGGTATCGGCGCGTGAGCTGCCGCTGAGCACTAATACAAAGAGGCTGATGTAAGGTGAGATTCTTTAAAGAGCTTTGAGAGCCAAAGAAAAAAGAAAAAGAAGAAGGAGCAGAGGTGGGAAGGGAGGGTGGGTGTATGTTGGGAGTGAGTGGAGTGGTGGGGGATTTAATCCCTCATCCACAAATCCGATGACTAAACAATGTCCTCCTGACATCAGAGTGGACTGGTCTGCTCAAAAACACCCATTTCATTCAGTATGTAGGGTTTAGGGGCAAGAACCACATCGTGCCTACAAAAAGGTCCCAGACCTATCACTCATATAGGCTTACGTGAAAGGTTGTGTGCATTCTATATGTGTGATCACACCCAGTTATTTCTACATGTGCACCATTCCTGTATCTACAAACATGCCAGTTTGCCTTTTTATCGCCAGTGAGATTGGCAAAGTCGCTCTTTGAATAAAAGCCCCATTACCTAACCATCAACTGAAAAAAAAGACAAAGAACAGAGAAGGTGAGGGAGGGAGGTAGAGAAGGGGATATGAATCATGGCATTGGCTTGTCCTCCAGCTGCGCCGTGCACCTGCACATCCGAATGTGAAAATCATGCCAAGCGAAGGAATACTCCATGAGAGCGAGAGCTTAGCTCCAATCAGTGCAATCGCATTTCAGCAGACGCATGCACAAGAGCTGAGCAAAAGCTTACTAAACTGGTGAGAAAAGAAATCGTTACACTTGAGTTTACAGTCTCGGGAACACAAAAAAGGTGCAAATCCTCGAGCGCAATTCTTTTCTTTTCTCCTTTTTTTGCATTGTGAACAAAGCAACACAAATAACCGCTTCCACGAAGCAGTTAGAAGCGGCGTGACCGCTCTAACCCTCGTTACATAAAGGTAGCAATCCCGCAATTAAAGTTTTAATTAAGGGAACTGACACTTTATGTTGGTGCTCTAAAAGTTCTTTGAGTCAAAGATCCCAGAGGTGAATGGTTTATTACCCGTCTCTTTGTGGCATACTGATCCCCTGCACAAGGCTGCCATAGGTTTCTCATTACTCTGCACTTTCAATTCAAATGTTTAATTAACTGCTCTGGAAACCTGAGCCTCCACACAGAGGAGAATGGGCAAATCCAGCTCCACGCACGAAAAACATAAACACACCTGTCTCTGTGTCAAGTGTTACAGCAACACATGCATGCTATCCAATGAGGAGAATAAAAACACAAGGGGGAGAAATAATAAGTCCACCCAGGGTGGTCAGCCATCTCCGTTTCCCAGCTAGGACTCGAGTGGGCATTGTACAGATAATTGGTTTCAGCTCTTTATTGAGAAGAATCTCATTTGACGTGCATGTTTTGTAGCCTTTTAAATTTGCAAGCGAAATTTGCAAATTCATGTGGCATTCAAGGATCCCACTAATATATGCATTTTGAACAATATTTAAAAAAGGGCACAAGGATATATGCCCAGCATCAGTGAGGGACTTTCTTTTGTACAAAGTATTTGTCTTCTCTTTTAGTTGCCTTACCACACCCCACCAGAGGGCATCGGCGTAGCTGGAGAAGCCCGTTTTGCCCTCCTCATCTACAGCATCTTTCTCCGCCAGGTAGACAAAGTAGGAGGAAAAGATCAGGCCCAAAAAGCCAATGTACAAGGTGGTAATCAGCTCCTGAAATAAAACAACATTTGACCAAAGATCAGACTATGAAAATCTAATATGGAAGACTTACCATGGTATCCAGAACTCGACTCTGATTGTGCCTCGAGGCAGGTTTTGACTCCACATATAGCTGGAGATCCTTGTGAGTGTCAAAGCTAAATTCTGGGCTGCAAAAAGGTTTAAGATATGCTTTTTTTACGGCATCACATTAAATGTATTCTAACGATCTGGCTCCGTCACTTTCAAAAGACATCAGTGTTTCACAATGACCAGTGAGTCACAGAACTGCTGCTGGCCGACATAAGCAAGTCAGCCTAAACATGTCAGGCTAGTTTACCCCAAATGAGTTTTTGGGTCTTTTCGGCATACATAAAGAGATCAGTTTCACGTCTCACTATGAGATGAGAGAATTGCCATTTTCTGCTCACAGGCTTCGCTAAAGAAATAATAGAGTGGATCATGTACATAGTGCACCTCATTCTCTGAAGAGATCAAATACAATCTTCAATTCAATCCTCCCTAAAACTAAGCTGTCATGATAGGTGGCTCAAGTATATGTGGTAAGTTGTACATATATACGATTCATGTTTCAATTATTATGCAACGGCCAGAAGTGGAGGTGTGTCCCCATTAGTTACAGATTTTAAAGGCTTCCAAGTCACCACATATGACAAACAATGTATGGGGTATTAGTTAACCTTTTATTGGCCAAGGAGCAACTTGTGACTTAAATAAACATCAAAATTGACCTCCCTGTGAGTCATTGTGAAGTTGTAGAACCACATGGACTTCTCATTAATCACCAAAGATCAGGTTATGTGACAGATGGTGACATTATTCAAAAGTTTCTCTAAATGTTGAGATACATGTTTTGTTTGTGTTGGATTTCTAGAAACTAGGGAAATGTATGGCAAAAAATGGTGGCATCATATGCGATCATATGCCTTGTTCACCTTAAACTAGCAAGTGATGGCAAGTCGATTTTTACACATGCACCAGATGCATGTAGTGTATTTGTGCTAATTCTAAAAGAAAAGACCTATTATATATAGTAAGAGTAATGAATTTTATATCGAATTTTGACACAAACTCATAAATCATCCACTGAGCAATTTAACCCATTTATAGACATCTTCAGACTAGAAATACTAGAATATGTGATTCTGTTTGTTTGTGATCTTACAGCAGTTTTTATTAAACTTAAATTGCATATGTTGGTGTTCACTTTTATTAAGTTTTATTCCTGCTAAAATTATTTTAGTGAGTCGATATTTGTAATTTATCTCATCTTGATTGAATTTTGTATAAGAAAAAAATAATAGTTAGAATGCTATATTTTTACTTATATATTTACAATTTCCATGTCAATATACAAGTTCATGTTTGGAATTTTGATTTCTGTTTCAGGGGGTGTACAGGTCTTTCTGGAGGTGTGGTCCTAAACTTTTGATCAGCTGTAAAACCGCCTGTTTCAATTTAAGCATTGTTTTCAATAAAATGCGCGCTCAAAATAACATTTTGTCTCACTCTTTTTTCTTCTTGTTGCATGTTGAAGCTCTACTTGGAACCTTGTTAAGATCTAACCAAGCAAAATGTGATTTTTTTGCACTTTCAAGTGTTCTTAAACTTTTGATCGGGACTGTATTTGGTTTTCAGCAGGTCTAAACGTCACTGCTATGGTTTTCCTTCAAATATGACTGGATAATGACTAATGGAAAATGTACTAATTTCTTTTGCAACTGTCAGCTTGGCTTTTTTTTTTTTAATAAAAGTCAGCCCATCAAGTACCATGCCATAGCACAACCTATACTGGGCTATATATACGTGCTCAGCTCAGCGAACGACCTTAAATTAACTCACCAGGAACTGTTGCCTGTGACTATACAGGACTGAACCTGATCTGTACTTGATGTACAAAAATGATCATTTAAATGTACCTGGTTTTTGCCATAGCTTTTTGAGCTTAAACCTATCCCCTAAAAAAACAATGGTAAATAAATTCATAAATATGATTAAATGAAGTGCAAAAATCAGAGATAGCAGTCTGAGCATAGATCCTATCAGCTTTTTCACATTACAAAGTGTTTCCACTAAACAGAGCATATCATTCAATAAGGCGATCATCTGACAACAGGGAGATGGCACCAAATCACATTAGGCTCAGTTTGGCTACATCTTAAATGTATTTTTATGATTCTCTGCACACAATCCTCACCGATAAGCCCTTCTCCTCTTATGCATCAAAGAGGTATGAACGTCAGGTTTGACCACAACCTAGGAACTTGGTGTACTTGAAGGATTAAGAAGAGAACATTACATCATCTGACTTCACTGTGTATCGGCCTGAGAAAGAACTAAAACAAGTGTAGCAGAATGAAAAAAAGAGAGCACAGCCAACCTTGACAACTTCTGTTCTTCTCCTTATAAAGCCAGGTTTACTCTGATTGTTTTATGCACCTCTGTGCATTGGACTTTTTGTCATAAGCAGTAAATGTTACTGTGACTACGTCAACTAGCGTGTCTGTTGCTTTGTAGAAGTACATTTAAGGCCTATGCATTTACTGTTATATCTTCTGTTCTTCGGCCGTTATGTGTTAAAGTGATTCTAAACAATTACAATTAAAATGAATAAATAATAACATACAGGCAGATTTGTGGAGCTAATATATTTAGCTGGATTCTTCTTATCTTACCTGTCGATGAATAAAGACTACAGACCCCAGCAGCCTCCACGTTCCTCCCTGACGGTCCACATGCAGCATACGCAGGATTTGGAGAAAACGGATGCCTCTGCAACACACAACATCATCTCAGCTGTTTCATCCCACTATAGCTATGAGCACATGTTAAAATGCAGAAGAAAATCACTGCTCTACCTGATGGCAGATGTTGCGAACACTTGGCCGTTTGACCCCACACCAAGCACAATGATTGAGGCGATGACCACTATTAAATCTGTGAGAAAGACACATAAAAAAGAAGGAGAAAAAAAACCCCAACCAAATAAGGGCTACAATTATTTTCAGTTTGATACAAAAGTGAAGTCTTGCTGGAATTATCTGAGATGTTCATCTACAAATATACTTTATGGCATGTGTTGTATTAAATGAGAACAAAGGAAAAAGCCAGGTGCACCTATGATTGATATGGGTTTCCTGATAAAGCGGAGGCGTCCTTTGATGCCTGCATATTTGCTGCGGCAGCCTGCCGACCACAGCCGGACCACATACTCCGTGCCAAAGAACAGCACCAACACAATCTCCTGCGGAGAACAATGCAAACACGGATTCAGGGTTATGTTAATCCATTGGTACGTAGACTATAAGTTTGAAACACATGCAGGATGTGGAAGTAGATACGTTATCTTTTTGTTTTTTTAAATCACTGATGCTTTGCTATGCATTGCCACTAATTTAAAAGCATTAAAGCTATTTTAATCAATCACCAAGATTTACAGCATTGATATGAGTGGGTAATGACAGGTGCATGAGACAGAAGAAGAGAGACACAGAGGTGGTCTAGAAGGACCAAATGAGGCCACCCAGGAGTAAAGATGGAGGTTGACAACACAGCTGATAACAGCTCATACATGAGGCAGGGTCAATGGCTAAGTGATTAAAGCCACAGGATGAAAAACCACTAAGTAAGAAAGCTTTAAAAAAAATCACCAAATAACAACTTCAGCATTAGTTGCAATCATGTGCACCTGCATATCTGCATTGTGTCATTGTGTACTTGTTTCGTAACACATGCACGCAAGTGTGGAGTCATAGATGAATCGGCTTCAACTGACGTGAGATCATTTTCCTGGCCACCGAGTATCCATAATACTCAGCTACCTTACTGTCAGGACCTATGGGCGATGTGGGTGGTCAATTCATTGAGTTCAGTTGCTTAAACTGGCTGCTCCCTGACCACCCCTTGTATGAAACTTAATACCATGAGCCCTGCTGCAATAACCCAGCACCACAAGACTTCAAAACAATGACCTGTCAATCACGCCAGACTCTATCTCGGCTGAAGAAGTGTCGCTCTAATATTAAACAAAAGCCTTTTCTCTTTTCTGTCTTTCTTTTTTCGCTTCTCTAAATTATCTGTTTACTCATTATCGCCACTCGAATATGTTTACAACTTTCATTTTTACGCCTGAGTCGTCCGGCCCCTGGGAATCCTGCGCTTCTCATTCATCCGCATGAATTGCACATTTTTTGTCACTGAGTTAAAGACAAAGAAAGAAGCCGCTAAGGAGGTATAATTGACAGAGACGGGGAGAAATGGTCCAGCAAATCTCTATAACATAGCCTGATAATCAGACTGAATAACCTTTTGGCTTTCGCTGCATTCATTCGGTGAAACCAAACAAATCAGAGACGTGGGCAGGCATTCAGATGTCTCTAACCAGTCTGCCTGTTACATCCATTTCAGCTGAACTTTCTCCAGCAAGCTGTAGGAGTTTTTTGTTTGTGTTAGGACAGAAACAGATTATATTCCATGCCCCCAGTGCTTTGTAATTTTTACAGCAGATCAGGCTGTATTTGTGTATGCTGGACGACAAAGTTAGTAGTTGCAGGACATCGTGAAAACCAAGTCTTAAACATTCATTCAGTCATTTAATAATACCTAACACCCAACACAAAACAGCCTACAGAATACCAGTTTATTGAGCTTAGTAATTATGACAGCTAGGTAAAATCTGAAAGTCAAAGGTACGCATGAATTTGGGAAATTTAAAGGGATTAGTCACAATAATGCCATAAAATAGGTCACCCAGATGTTGGGGGTATTTTGTACGTGAATCCTAAACTGGCAACTATGTGTTTACTGAAAACAGCTGCCTATTGGTGCAGCGATAATCTCATCAAGCCAGACAAAGATGAAGCTCATTCAAAGACCCACTCGGGAATTACAGTATCACATGAAAATGTGATTAGATCGCTTCATCGTTGCGTCTCACATTGCACGAGAGGCTTATGTATATCAACACACACTCGTGGGCCCATCAGCTCAAACTGAAAATGCTTTCTCTGAGTTATTACATGCCATACATAAGTTTATTATATCAAATGGATTTTTTATTTCTTCTAATTTGCAAACTATGCTCATGAATATTGAAATAACCATAACCACATGACAAAATGACACCATGTCAACGATTTACTCTTGAGTTTGTTCTTTCAGTCTACAAATAACATGTTGCCGTCAGTTGCATAATTGATGCCACTGCTCCCACAAGTGTCATTTAAAGTTTATATATTAGTTTACCAAACCTCTCATTAAATCTCAATTGCATTCTTTAGAAATGTCCTGAATATGTCATTTAGGCCATGACCCAGAGGGCCCTCTTTTTCTTTGACCATAAACTGGGGACATCATGGAGGTTTTTGGTCAGGTGGGGGGAATTTGGAAGTGATGGTGCCCAATAATAGCTCATTAACATCACCGAGCGTGTACGTTCCCCTGTGCCTCCTGCTTAGCCTGGTCAGCTTTACTTTGGCAGCTGCTTTGAAGGCCAAATATCCTCAAGGACTAATGTCCCCTCTGCCATCCAGAATAAGCAGCTTGTGATTCACGGATGTTAGCTAACCTTGAACTTTCTAAGTATAGTTACTACGACCAGTACGTGCCACCGTGACACCAGTCGGAGCTTTGCCTCCACACCCGCCCTCAAACACACTGGCACGTGCACCCACATGCAAGCACACAGAAAACAGATAAGGCTTTATCTTATCTCAGTATTAGCACTGAGCCATTATACACTCATACAAATGCACAAACGCACAACCAGGTGCACAAACAAACAGGGTTTAAAAAAAAGATTTAAAAAATATAGATATATATTTTTCCTTTTTGATTGAAACAAAAAAAATTTAAGGTGAATGAAGGGAAGGACTGAGAGACAGGGAGACTCAGATTTAAAGAAAATCTGTCTCTTCTTGATAAAAATAAATGAATAACTGTGATAGTAAGTCTTCAAAGTTTATAGAACATAGTGTCCACTATGTTCTCTGACTGCAGCAGGACCCAGGAGGTGGTGCGTTGTGTATCTGTGAAGCCTTTGTATATGTGCAAACCGGGTGTGAGCATGCAGTAGCTGTGTGTGCGCCGATGTTCAGTGTGCTAGAAGGAGACAGATGATCCGGCCTCTTTGTAGAGTTTCCAAACAGAAGCAATAATTTTCGCTACCTGCTGTAATCCCCCGATTTATTGCATCACTTAGCAGCCTTAATAGCCTAATAAGCCACAAAAAAGGCAATCCACCAGCATGTATCAACAAATACAGTCTCTGTGGAGCCACATGATTCCACATAACAAGTGTCTTAACTGTAGGTTCAAAAGACACATGTTACTGCACGGGCTTTCAGATGAACGCCGTACAAGATGATGAGTGTGTTTCGTGGTATTTTCAATAAATGAAAGTGATTATTCTTTCTAAGTGCCGTAATAGCAGACTGAGCTATAAGATGGCGGTTAAAATCTCTCACAGCTACAATCTTATATCGCCATCATGTGGACAACTCAAGGTACTGCTTGTTTTACACCACTCGCCAGATATTATATATACAAACACTAGCTAAAGATAAAGAAAAGAAATGCAAGTTTATATTTTAAATATGTTTTATAGATCAACACTATAATGTATGTGTATACAAGAGGGTTAATGTAAGGTATGGATTTCTCCTCTGCAGTCACCTATGTGCTCGTGGGCTGGGTTCGGATCTGTTGCTAAGATATTTAACAGCCTGCAGCTCATTTATTATACAATTACAGACATGCTTTGCTGGTTTTTCTGATGAACCATTGCACAATCACAAAAATGATTTGGGTAATTACCATAACTGTTATTTTAGGGCTGTTGTGGCATAAGCCTTCCATTTGATGGTGAACACTGCTAAAGGTTTCGTTTAGGTGCATCACTACTCACCATCCAGAAGAGGGTACCCGTGGCAAAGTCTGCATATTGTTCTATCGTGGACAGCACACTGAAGATTAGACACACCAGGACCATGACGAAGCTGCAGAGAGAGACACAGCACATCCAGTCCATTACCACCACTCACTACATATCACTAAGCATCGTGTTACAATGCAGTAAAACAACACAGTGAATATATTAAGGCTTTGTATAACTCTGACCTGAATATATTTCTCCTCATTGCATTTCATTTTCTTCTAGTGCATTTCAAAAATACACGACTGAAGAACTTGGTCACATTTGGTGGCTGTGGCTCACAAGGAATGGGTAATCTAGCATTCAGCCAACCACTCTACCAACCAATCATGTGAGCGCTTGTGCAAACGTTAGATAAAGTGCTAAGGTACAGAAAAAGTGCTTGGACGAATGCGTGCGTGAGAATAAGGCTTGTAAAAAGTGCCATGATTGCTTAGTTAGATTACAAAAGCACTCTATAAGTACCAGTTCATTTTACCATTTGGTTGTACAGAAGTAAAATGCAAAGCATGCAAACATTTGATAGAATTACAAAGTAAAAATGTAGAAAATAACACATTTTTGAAGTTTTTATGAATAAAATATAAAAATGACAGCAGGATCTAAAACTATGACTAAAGGGGAACTGTAACACAGTCAGAAAAATGTTGAATATGCTTACATATATTGCCTTGACATCTATGGATTCATAGCAACAATCAATAAATACATTTTGTTACAAAACAAGTTGTACAGCACCCAGTTACTGTACAAAGTTTAAGGCACTTAAGGTGTTTTTCGTCACTCTGTTTAAATGAACAGCTGACAGGATGTTTCCACATTGCCTAGCAACTGTGAAACATTCCGACGAGACAGTCCATCTGTCCGTGTACATACATCGTCTACAAATACAGGCCTGTGAGCTGAACATCCACCAGGCACACGACTAAATGAGGACGAGAAAGGTGGATGGGGGTTAAAGTGACAGTGAAGGGAGAAAGCAAAGGAGTCAAACAGGGCGAGGAACGGTAGCGTCGCAACTCGTGATTAGCATTTCAATGAGCAATTCACCTGCAGATTTTTATCTTCGTCAGAAAAAAAGTAAACAGTTCCCTTCTTCAAATCGTCACAAAGCCCAAGTTGGCACATTCAATTTGGTTTATTTGACTGAGCAACATTTCAGTGACATTTTATGGATAATAAAAGTAAAAGAGCCACATAAAAGTCTGGATTTCTCCTCTAATCAGGTCAATATTATTTATACAGCTCATATCAAAAGTCATCTCAAGGTGCTTTACAATATGATGGAAAGACCTTACAATATTAGAATGAGAACTCAAACATGCACTTGGTAAAAGCAGAGAAGAAGTGGTCCCTGTTTAGCAGGAGATCTCTGGCTAAAGTAGGCTCAGCGAGAGGCAATCCATAGGCCACAGGAGTGAGGAGAGAGGGTAGCAGAGAGAGATGACAAAAAATGTAATGAATAAAAAGCAGAGGTAAGGGGAATGAATATGGAATACAATGAAACAAAACAAAAACAAAAAAAGTCTTGCTCATTAATGGAAAAATATTTTTCAATGAACCACTTGTTGTTTTTAACTCTTTAAAACACTACAAAGTAATAATGACCTCAAACACACCGCTCAAAGCCATTTGAATATGTTTTTTTTATTTTACACTACTACTAAAAGGCCCATCCATCCATTTTCTTCCGCATATCTGGGCCCAGGTTGCAGGGGCAGCAGTCCAAGCAGAGAAGCCCAAACCTCCCTCGCCCCAGCCACCTCCTCCAGCTTATCCGGGGGAACACCAAGGCGTTCCCAGGCTAGCCGAGAGATATAATCTCTAAGGGAGAGGCCAGCCACCCTTCGGAGGAAGCTCATTTCCCCCGCTTGTATTCGCGATCTCGTTCTTTCGGTCACTACCCACAGCTCGTGGCCATAGGTGAGGGTAGGGGCATACGTCGACCGGTAAATTGAGAGCTTCGCTTTTACACTCAGCTCTCTCTTCACCACGACAGACCGGTACAGCGTCCGCATCACTGCAGCTGCACCAATCCGTCTGGTGATCTCCGGCTCCCTTCTCCCATCACTCGTGAACAAGACTCCGAGATACTTCAACTCCTCCACTTGGGGCAGGGTCTCGTCTTTACTAAATTTATAGTTACTAAAAATTTCCTCCTTTAACCTCCTCACCCATTTATTTACATATTAATTTATTACATTCAGAAAATTCTTTTTGCATTTTCTTTACTGAACCTCCAGCACCGAAAGTGTGGCTGGTTGTTTGAATTTTTACCAGCCAGAAATAGTCCTTGATACATATAAGAGCTTTTCCATTACACTCTATTAATGTTTATCATAAAATTCACTTAAAAACACACACTTCTAAGCGGTGTGTGGTTGCATTAAGATTTTGTGCACCACAATCTGGATTACACGCCATATGCTGGAAGGGTTATTTTAATCATCTAAATGCACCATATATACAGCAGTACATAGTATAAGGCAGTATATACTTTACTAAGGTCCCTATACTGCAAATCTATTTTTTCTTCCCCCATCTGAGCAAAAATCCTCCCTCATGTGAGCCACACCTTGTGACATTGTTTTGAAGGTGTTCTTTTCTTCAAAGATCGCGCTCAACACTTGACACATTATGACACATCTTAGAATTGCATTAATGTAAAGGGTGATGAAGGGGCAACTCGTAAACGAGGATTCCCCGTTACACTTAGACCACAAGCCAGATGGGACAGTTTACTCTCTGGGGATTACTGCTCACCACACACACACACACACACACACACACACACACACACACACACACACACACACACACACACACACACACACACACACACACACACACACACACACACACACACAAGCATTTCTTCCTTCCTCTTACTTTTCTTAAAAGGATGCCAGCGTGGGGCAATAGATGACATCGGATTTTCTACAGTGCTATCTGCTTGGATGCCTGCATCAGAAAGTCACATGTTGTGCCATGGTTAGGTTTGACTTTATTGTAACTCTAACTGAAAACTAAGCTTTCAGCCAATCCTTCCTGGAACTTTTCAGGACAATAGAGATTTTAGTCTGACCGGCGATAAGAAAGATGGAGGAACTGTATGAAGGGAGGAATGGTTAAAGAAAAGTAGTCTAATCCTGGAGATGTTACTGTGAAGGACCATTTCTGTGGTCCGGATACTGAACATCACTTGCTTGACTATAGCATGCATGCTAACCCAGCACTGTATGTATGCTTTTATGGTTATTACTGGTGATTTGAACCACATTACACTAGACAGACTATATAAACGGTTCCACCAGAGAAAGCAGTACTAGACCCACTGTATGCTAACACTGCTAATGTACAAAGTGCAACTGCCACCTCTCACCCTTCAGCAAGTCTCATCCAACTCTAGTCCTGTTGACACCAAAATGCGTTCCTCTTGTTCAACGTCCACCCTGTACCCACAGACTGAGCTGTTAGGACTCGTTCAAGTTAGCTATGGAGGCACCACAGGACTGCTTTGACTCTACAGCCTGGATTGTTTTTTATGAACTACATGGAGAGGACACAGTCTGATGGCCTGTTATCACAGAACAACCAAGTCCTGTGGATACATCACAATACTGACCATGACTGTATGTTGGGTTTTGAAAAACAAGCCCTGGTTCACAAGTGACTTGAAACACTTCTCAATAAAAAGAACTAAGCCTTGAGCGTGAAGCTTAAGAAATAGAAGGCCTCTTACAGGAAGATGCTAAAGGCTACACTGGAGGAGAACAGCATGAGAGATGTTTGGAGTAGTATGAGGAAAACCACTGGGTTTTAAAAGACAGACAAACAACCAGTGGGCAGCCTTGAGAGATTACATGAGGTCAACTATTTCTTCAGCAGTTTTAGTTCACAGACCTCTGCCACCACCATACACCCCTTGTTTCCACACAACTCCAATAATCTTCAGACCTAACTACACCTCACCAACTCCAGTGGACAGGAGACACCTGGAGAAACTATGAAAGTACAAGGCTGCCAGCCCTGATGACATCAGACCTAAAGTTCTGAGGACCTGTGTAAGCCAGCTGTCTGTGAGAAGATGTTGTAAGAAAACATCCTGCTGGCTCATGTACCAAAGAAGCTGACACTTTCCAAATTCAAGGTGCTGGATAGGTTAGTCTTGGCCCACCTGAGACCGCAGGTGAAAACATCTATTGACTCTCCGCAGTTCGCAACCAAATCTGGTAGCATATGACACAATCACTCTACACATCGGATTTGAAATACAATCTTATTTTGAAATAAAATCTTACCACATGCAAAAATATTCTGATGATACTGCTATAGTGGCATGCAACAGGAGTGGACAGCAGCAGAAATACAGAAGTCTCATTGAGGCTTTAGGGAAGTGGCGTAGTAGGAGTTGCCTCCACCTCAAGACCTGACAACCAAAGATCTATCGATCGATCCATCACCTAGGCAACAAAAGACCAACTCAGAGGCTGTATACAAAATATAAGCAGGCTCAACTTCCTGTGAAGTCACCAGGGCACATACAAGAAAGTTTTCTCTTTAACTAACATTTTACTGCCATTTAAAATTGCATTTTTCTTTGCTGGTTTTATTTATCTAATATTTCTATTATTATTATTATTATAAAATTATTTCCTAAATATGGGATTAAATTATTATGTTACTTTACGTTAACTATTCAAATTCAGTGGGTGCATTTTACACTAAATTAAACTGTGACATCAGATAGATAGGCCGGTAGATTGATTTACGTTATTACCAAATGAGATAATTAAAGACCACGCATACAAGGCAAATAAGGTAAACCCCTGTTTACTATACTATATTTTAGTAGCTATTTGATCTATGCTGTGCAGTAAGTGGTCACAGGAAACAACTGTTCGTGTCATGCTGTTCCCAGGGATCCAAACAGTAGTAATGCCAGACTTTTGGGAAAGCAAAGATCAGACAGAGATACAGGTTAAGAAGAGAGCAGGTGAAGCCAAATGTCCGTTTCCTGTTTGTTGAGAACGGATCATATTATTAGGATGAGCATAAATATGATACTGTCAGGATGTTGATGTAATAGTCATGTAGGTCATTGACGAGGCCATGTAATCCATGTTTTCCTTTAGCGCATTAGATTATATTTGGTTTGCTTTGTAGGGATAACAGTGCAATGTAATATCACTGTGTGTGTGTGTGTGTGTGTGTGTGTGTGTGTGTGTGTGTGTGTGTGTGTGTGTGTATATATATATATATGTATATACACACACACACTGTATCAGTGGTGGTAACATCCAGCATATGGCTGCAGTCATATCTAATCAATGCAGATTATTTAAACAGAAAGGAAAACTCAAAAATCATATAAGTAAAATCGTTATATTTTCCAGCATTCCACTGCTTAAAATAAATCAAAATGTGTTTTTAAATGATCAAGAGTTTTGTAATTGATCACAAAAAACACAGAGCCTAACAAATTTTATTTCTTATGATATATTTACTACACATGCAAGTCTAAAAAAATAAACAAAAATATTAGGACAATATCAGATTGTGTGAGCACAAATGTTTGATGATATACTAAGTAGTCTGCAGTGTGTCCAGTGTCTTACGTTAATGTGCTTTGACCATGACTACAGCCAGATAGTGATTTTCCTCATGTCACATTTCATTGTTTTCTGCAGTAACCCACCCACAGAGGTGTTTGCAGGACAGGACTCGGTCACTCATACCCAGCCAACCTTATTTAGGCGGGCCAAAAACCCTGGGATCTGATTAAAACAAAACAGCTGGGGCTTTAGTGATTTAGCATTATTGACAGCAGATCCATCCAGCTTCTCTAAAATAAGTACAGCATAAAGCCAGGCCAAACCCTCTGCTCAATCAGCATCAAACCTACGGCAGTATAAGCTCAGGAAGCATCACCTAAACACTGATAACAAATGAGAACAGAACATCTTCACGTCTATGAAATAATGTGAGCACAGAAACACACTTTACACTGTAAACAGACAAAAAGTACGGCCTACTAAGTTATGTCTAAAAACCCTTTGAGTGGGAAATTTGCTTGTAAATCACTGCAGGTTATTCAGTTTCCTTTGTTCAACCATCAGGTTCATCACCACAGTTCAGCACGTCCAGTTTAAGTTGACAGGTGGCAGAAAGCTTGTTCAGTATTACATAATGATGATTATCATGCAAATACTGGTGTTTGTGAAGCACAAATGGTTAAAATTACTGGCTGATGTGAAGCCAACTGAGTATAAAACTATCCCCAGTTCTGTGCCGACCAAAATCTAACCTCCGTCTAAACATTTGCATTTCTTCTGAGTGTCCATGCAAAAGGAAAAGCCAGCTTAATCAACAAGCCAAATATTAGCCTTGTATTTGCTTAAGTTGAGCTGCATTTGGTTTGTGTCTCTTCTCTGCTAGGAAGCAATGGCCAGTTCAAGTGTCTATCTATTACAGTCTTGAACCCTACAAAACTGCAACTAAAAAAAAAAAAAAATCTAAGACACAAGTACATAAAAAAAGCTCTCTATAGTGCAGGAGATAAATGCAGTAATGAGGACTACCTGCCTAGATTTGTTTTGTGCCACACTTGGGTCATCAGCTGGGACCCTTTTCAATAACAGGTGTTTTGTTACGTTGAATAATTACACCAAACCAGAACTACCTCCCAACCCCCTTTATCTGCAGCCACACACTCGCTACTGCCCTCACAATCAAAAAACTAAGCAGGAGTTTTGTGTGGCCAACAACTCTTTGAAACCTAAAAGGGCTCTCTTTGCTACTCATCAAAGCAGCTTATCTCCGCCATCAAACACATCACCAAACATAAGTTCAAAACAGCCAGGCTTCACACAGACATTAATATGCTAATCAAAGCGACTCAGGTAACGTTTTTATTCTAACTAGCATGTTCTTTCATAACTCTACAGGGCCACGAGTAGCACAAAAAACAAACAAACAAAAGCACAAAGGAAATACAATTTCATAATCAGGACAAAGATTAGATGTTTACATGCAAAGCTGATAATGGCAATCCAAAAACACTTTTCAACAAACAACAAACAATACCTGAAGTGATTATAACTAAGCCTTTTAGACATCGACTCACTCTGAGAGGACTAACTAGAGTCAGCCATGTTTTTCTTTAGGCTGCTCCATGCACCAACAGGAAGCCAGAGATCTGAGGCTTGTATTACGGAGCACGATGGGGACTTGGTGGTAACTTAAAGTTTAGCCCTCGGTTTTCAGTATCTTCAGGCTGTGTTTGGTTTTCTCCAAACGTGGTGCTGTGCATTAAAGACCAGACATCTCAACTTTGGTCTCGTGTGTTCCAGAAGTTTTGTGGTTTATTCACATCCATCTTTGCAAACCTAAACCATGCTGCCATGTCTTCTCCGAGGGAAAAAAGGCTTTCTCCTGGCAACCCTTCCAAACGAGCTCCAAGTTCAAGTTTTTCTCCTTGCACTGTCATGAACTTTAACATTTAACATGCTAACTGAGACATACAGAGTGAGACGTTGCTCTTGTTGTTTTTAAAAGTGGTCATACTTTCTGATGATCAGTTAATCAAGTGCATTTGATTAGCAGCACCTGGTAAACTCTTACCCTGGCAACCAACTTACCCACTTAATCCTGTCATATTTAGTTTTCCACACACAAGGCTTCTGTATTTTGCTTAGTTTTTGTAAAATAAAAAATGACATGGTGTAATATGTCATCTACTTGTTAATCCAAGGTTGCATGTACCTCATTTTAAGAACTGATGAGGACCAGAAACGTTAGAATTAAAAGAGAAACGCCCTCTTTTTTACAATGACACCCTGAGTAAAAGTTCAAACAAGAGATCAATTTGTAAAAACTGATATTTAAACAGGTAGTTTAGGTTATACTCTAATTTTGTTTGCTGTAATGTTTTAAACTCCCAAATAAGTTTCCAAATGTAAACACTAATTATGCTGTTATGATCATTATGAATGATTGGCAAACTTATGAAAATGTAACCCAATTTCCAGACTAAAGTTTCTCTTTAAATGTCCATATTTCCTAAATCCATGAACCAATCAGGTGTCCACCTATAACATGGGCTCAAGAGTCAATATTGAAGTTAAAATGCAGGGGACAGCCTAAAAGAGGAACACAGGACTACACAGTGGACTATTTAACCTAAAAAGGCAGAAGAATACAGGTGAAATCAGTAAGAGCGAGGATGGCGATCACACAGGAGGAAAAACTAAAAAGGAAAAGGAAACACAACAGAAAGCTGGCTTTCACAGTAAAACAGGAAATAACCAAAAGACAAACACTAAACTCAGAAACAAGAAGAATGAAACTACAAATGATAACAAAGACGGAAAAAGACACTGACAGAAATACAACACAGCATTTTGACTTGGTTGTTTTGTATTTTATCCGAGGTTGTATTTAGATTGTTTCAAGGTGTCCTGATGTCCAGATTATTTTTACTACATCACATTAAATAAACTCTTAGAATTGATAGAGACTCTGCTTTCTTCTTAGCTTCACTGTAGGTGCTTTTTAATGCTTTTTTAGCATCTATGGTCTACATTTGCCTGTAACCACAGTCTCAGACCAACATCACATCTGTGAATTTAGTGAAAAAACAAAAAACAAAACAACTTAGAGCTAAACAAACATAAATTGCCCCTACCATTCTGCTAGAGAGCAGGGTCAGAGAGCCCTCCAAAACCCTCTTTATTAACCCACGTGCCCTCCCCATCCCATCCATGAAAGAGCTTAAGGTGGATTACACCACATCAGCCACCGGCCATAAACACGGATATTCTATCCTGGCTTAGTTATCATTTTGCCCATCAAATACTTGGAAAATAGAGAAGAAAAATCTCCTCATAGGCTGGAGCACAAGATCAATCATAGAGAAATAGTTAGAGAAATAGTTCACATGGCCATGTCATTCATAACCAGTATCATGCACCAGTATACAGTTCAACATTGAGACTTCCTCACTTCTTTTTCACATTTATGCTGCTTATGCTAAACAGATTTTTATGTATTTTTTCTCTTATCTAAACTCACTATTTTATGGCAACAAAGCCAAATTTTTTTGTTTATCAAAAAGGGAAAAAATACGTTTATTATTCAGACACAGACACATTTAGCTCAGGTTAGTCAGAAGTGCAGGCAGTGAACAGGAAAACCAGGTAAGTGGGAGGGGGACTTGTTACACTGTAACACCTACCAACAGACACACTTCAATTCACAAACATTTCTAGAAAACGGCTCCTGAAATTGGCTGACAGCCGACAGATGCCATCCAGGTTAACTGAGCTCGAGAGACTGCCAAACCAATGGCCAAAAATACCCAAATCCACGGACGCAATGCTTGTTGCCCCGTGCAAACAAAACTCAGGTATATTCACCGCAAAAAGTGCCTTAAGTCACGAGATAAAAGCTCCAGATATTTTATTAGGTATACTTTTTTACTGTTGACTTGGATCCTGACATCCAAATGCCTTAGCAGAAACTGACCTGGAGCTTCTCCTCTGACCTCTGACCTCTGACATCAACAAGCCAGACCAATCCAACCTGGCCCTATGCAACCTGTCCCCTAATGGGTGCCTTTTCTATTGTGTGCAGTTTGCTTTTTTTGTATATATCCCTCCTGTTTGTACATAATTCTTCTGCCTGTATATATTTCTTGCATTTGTTGTTTATTCCTGCTGTCTTTCTATTTATATTTTATTCCCGCACATTGATATGGACCACCCACAATTTGGTTGTACATGTACAATAAAAAGAAAGGGCTATTCTATTCTATTCTATTCTATTCTAAGAGCCACCATGTTCAGAGTCACTTTGATCGCCTTTCTTCCCCACTCTGTTACTAGGTTTAAACTTCAGCAGCTCATCTCCATCATGTCTACGTGCCTTCATGCACTGATATGTCTTACATGTGGAACTTTAGATATTAACTGTAGATAAATTAAGGAAAAACGTAACTGAACCTTACATAATGTACATTTAGCATCAGAAGCACCCAAAGTCAAATCCTTAGCTTCTACACCCATGTCAATTGCAAATGTACACACCCAACAATATATTTACTACAAAACACTGTAACAATGTAACTGCTAAAACAAGCCACAGACAAAGACAAACATCTAGGTTTCTAGAACCGTGTGTCATTCCCGCTGAATTAGCCGGATCAGGATGTTAAAATGCTGGGTGATCAATCTGTCATGAGGAGGATAATGTATTAAATAATAATAATTTTAAATTATATAATTATTTTCCATGTAAGTAGTTATTGTAGTTAGTAAACAATACTGACTGTTAAAAATAAGCCTATGGATATGTTATTTAAAAAATATCACTAAACTATTAAAAATCGCATCACTTGATGAGCGAAACATGCCCCTAAAGAATTCCCTGAATACACTGGTGTTTTACAGTAAAATGGACATGAGACATACAGTTCACTCCAGTCTAGCAGTAATCTCTCGTAAGCAGATACAAGAGTTCTCCGCTCTGCCTGCATAGATAGAGGGGAATGCCTGGAAGCTGAGGATTCACTATAGCCATTTCAATAATCTGTCCAGATATAAAAACACACAACAAAAGCCAGTATTTAAGACAACATCTGGCCCAGTGCTTTTTTCAAGAGGATAAACAGCTGCAATTCTTCCTCCACTGCAAACTGGTTGGGTTTCGTAAAGCTATTTTTAATCATACGCCAACATTTTTAACACACACATAGGTAGTTAAAAATAAAATGTGGCTTGGATAATAAGTTGATGTCATTTATTTTATAAGTTCAACTTTTTTTTGTCCAGGTATGTTTGAAAGAAACTGATGGATAAACTCGACTGATAAAGGGACCAAGAGGTATCCAGCTTGGAGTCCGAGAAGGGCATTTAGAAATCATGAGGATATACATGTTTATTCCCTCTGGTTATGTAAAAGACTCAGAGGGAGTGGCCCAAACATGGAGTGGATCATTGCCCCAGGTTCTCTGTACACTGGTGAGTGTGTATTGCATAAGACTCTTTTCGGACACATGTCCACGTATGCTGTCTGGGGTCCAAAGGATTTCTGCCCACTTTGACTAACTCGGGCATCATTAGTGTGGCATGTGCCTGCTTGTGTTCCTGTCAGTGTGCTGGGCCCATATTAAATATAACTGTTTATATATTTCATCTAATTATCTAATGATTATGTGAATGTGAATAATTCATAAATTTCTGTAATCCTTCTCTAAAGTTTGTATGACCCAAGTTTACATGTCTCTGTATTTATATATATATATGTGTGTGTGTGTGTGTGTGTGTGTGTGTGTGTGTGTGTGTGTGTGTGTATATAATATTCTGTAACTTCTGTCGGTGCTGTGCTTTTTTGGAAACCGAATTTCCCAGAGGAACCCACCCGAGGGATTAATAAAGTTTTATCTTATCTTATCTTATCTCTCTTACATGGGGCAAATGGAGTTATTATTATTTAATTTTGGCAATAAATTAAAGAAATAAAATCTCATCTATCAGGGCCCATTTTAAATTTCTCTTTAGCCCAACATGGATGATGAGCTGTGGTAATGTGAAACCCACAAGTTAAAATCCAGGTAGAGCTAGAGCTGGGCGATAGAACGATAACGATATGTATCGCGATATAACTTTTACTCGATAGAGAAATTAAGCTATCGCGATAGACCTCGCCGCTCTTGTCCTCTAAAAAAAAATAAATAAATAAAAAAAAATAAAGGTCAGCCAATCCAAATTAAGTAGCGCAGAGCCGAACCAATCACAGCCGCAGCGTCACGTTGCGTGACTTGTTACGTACAGCACAAGTGCCAAGCCGCACGTGTGTTTGTTTGGGAAGCAGCCAGCAGGTAATGGAGGAAATGAGTGTGCCGACTAGAAAAATCAACCGAGCGTGACCGAAGAGAAAACAGATGATGGTTCCAATGCCGGAGAGATTGTCAAACGGAAGAGCCAAAGAAGTTCTGTAGTTTGAAGGTATTTCGGCTATTTCAAGTCTGACAAAAAACAGAGTAGCGTGCACTGTAAATTGTGCCGAAAGCAAGTCTGGAAATACAATAAACTGGTGCATGCGTCACACTGTGCGCCACGTTATTGTTTCGGTGAAATGAATTTCTACAATACTGTTAATTCTACTCTCTGCAGTGTTTAAATGCTTACATATACACACAGTTACTGTCCCTCCACACATACGACTCGGTTCTGCTTCTATGCCCCAGCTTTGTTTACTTTTTCCCACCGAGGCTTCTAGACTTCTGATTGGCCAACATTTCTGCACGGTTAGGAATCTAGCGCCACCTGCTGCTTTGGCATGTTCATAGCAGCGTTTTCCTTCATTTCCGCCTTTATGTGTGGACGGGATTATTTTTTAAAATGAAAACGGAAAATCTCCGTTTTCAAAAATACCCGTGTACGTGTGGACGTAGCCTCAGTCTCTGACTGGAAGCGCTAATTCGTCATTCGGCTTTTGTCAGACTAAAGTAACTGTTAAAACTGTTTGAAAAGCTCAGCTATACAACAAGGAGAGATTGAGAATTTCCTTTTAGTTCTCAGTTTATTTGATATTGACAAAAGTTAGTCAGTTTTGTCTGTTCTTCTGTAAAACAAACTAAGATTTATTTTTAGAATTAATATTTTGTTTCTAAGTGGAATTGACAATTTAGTCTGTTTCGTTTGTTCTATTTTGAAACTTAAACGCTTTAGTGGCTGCCTTTTGTGTAGTTTGCAATATTTGTCTTTATTTATCTGAAAAAGTCTCATGTTCCTTAAGTACATCTACCCTGTTGAACTTATTATGGGAAATAAATATTTAAATAAAAACAAGCTGCTGATTATTTCACATTTTACTTGTGAGCAACGGCACATTTAAATCTTACAAATATAGTTATTTGGCTTATATCGTGATAGATATCGTTATCGCCTGAAATGAAAAAAAAAAAATCGTGATATGAATAAATCTCATATCGCCCAGCTCTAGGTAGAGCTTATTTTTTGAACTGTGTTCAGACAAATGCTTTGTGCTACTGTAATAGACCAAATATCCCCGTAAAGCTCACCTTCACTTCTTTTTAAAACTTTCATTTAAGGATTGCTTGTAAAATGGGTTAAAGTCCTTCAAATAAAAAAAAAAAACTATACCTGTTGATCCAAAATCTTAAAGTATTTTTCATAAATGAATAAGCAAAATAAGTCCCTCAAAGTAATGCTTGCGTAGTCCCTTTACCATACTTTCCCTGTGCACGTGAAAGACAGAAAGTACAGTACAGGGACAAGTTGTTCTGCTAAACAGAAGGGGATACAGCACCGGCTCAGGAGACAAACTAACACTGCTTAATGTGTAAATTAAAAGACCTGGAACACAGAATTCTGTGTTGTTCCAGTGAGAAAGAGGAAATTCACAGTACGGATTTAAAACATAAGACAAGGTGGACAATCACCTGGTCATAAGCAAAGCATTTGAAGGTGCCAACACTTATTAGGTGCTTTCATTACACGTATAGTAACACAAACACCTGTCGTCAACTTAAATGACATTACCAACACTTCAGCTGAGGTAACGCTATCTTTGCTTCACTTGTCTCTTCTTACATAATAATGGAAAAACGGCCCTTCTGAACACGTGATCTCAAGACCATCACTGGTATACTGTAATATCACATCTATAAACGGTCACAAAAATAACTAATACATTCTAGATATTATGAGATTGGTTTTTTTTGTTTGATTGTTTGTTTTTAGATATGGATTTACCAGCATTTTATTCTGCAGTCCACCCAAATTTCAGCATCTGCACATGTGCCGATTCACTGGAAATGTCCCTGACCGTTGCACAATAAAGGCAGTGATGAATTAACTAACTAGCTGCATTGTGTGTGTGCTGTTTGTGTGTATGTCATCTTGATGTAGAGCAGGGCTTTTCAAGCTGACCTATTAGTGCTGTCATGAGTGCTGGATGAGGTCCTTTGTATCGTTGCTCTCCCCTGCCAAATCCGAGAAAAGGGACGAGGGATTGAATGGCCGCCGGCTATAGTCTTCGACATGTAAGAGTTACTTAAAGGAGCGTCAGTGAGGATCGGTTAGAAGGGTTTAATATTGAATGAAGAGCAGTCTCGGGTTCACTGTCACTGTTTGAACTTTAGAGCCTCAATTAAGGACGATCAGCAATGCAAACAGAATCTTTGCACTGTTTCCACGTATCTGTGACCGACAAAACTAATGAGACAGACTAATTCGACTTCTCTTCAAGCACAGCTTTACAGAGGCAGATGAACAGTAGTAAGCTATATATTATATTATATATTATATTATAATCTTATTTGAAATCGACATCAAGCCCAAATGCTGTCATCTCCGCAGACAACTTAAAACCACTCATCAGAATTAAGGTAAAGGAGAAAACATCTTTGAAATACAGAGACTTTATCACTGAGATCACTTTCCCAGATAGCATCGCTTCTATTTTGTTGAGTGGAGGAAGTTAAAATTCTGACTTATTTCTATTTTCCTTCAATGTGGTCTAAATCGTTGCCTTGTATTTGTGACATGTGCAAAGACAATAAAGTTGAATTCTATTCTATTCTATCTATGGACTCGGTGTGTGATGTGATGCCGGGCTCCTGAATAAATTTGAGTTCCACAGTTTCTAATCTTACCACTTCTGTTTTAAGTAAGCTAACTGCATGTTTTTATTTTCTTGTGACAGCTGAATAAGAGGAAGAAAATCGATGGATGAAGCTTTATCATAATATTTCAATTACTATTCAAAGGAATTCATTTTATTTTCTAGAGTACCTGACATGGGTCAGACAAAACATGCTTATGCAGCACAGCATAAAAAACTCTGCTTTTATGGATGAGTTCATTTCATCTGTTGACAAAACAAAGAGCAGAAATAACCTGGCAACTCAGAACCAGACGTGCGATTAGCCAGATCACATTGACCTGATTCTGCTGGGCTTTCTTAAAACAACCACCGACACACAGCAGGCCTAAAGACACTGCTCCTCCTGCTACCGGGAACCAGAGCCTATAACTGGAAGAAGAAGCGCTAGATGTAATTAACAAGAGAGCGTCTGGAGCTAATGAAATGACACCAGAGTCTGTTTTGTGAATCTTCTAACACTTCTGTGAAAGTTTGTACATCGTCACCCAGGTAATTTTCATGGGAGCCTATTCTTACTTAACTAGACTTTATTTTTAACCTTATTCACGTGGATTGAGATTTTGAGCACTTGCAACTCTCTCAGATTACCAATTGTACCTAACACAAGCTCATCGTCTTCTGCAATCGACTCACTTCACCTGTGAAGTGTGGACTTAAATCAGTGTGCACAGAAACTGACAGGTACTCACACAAGGAAGTGGTAGAGGAAGCACTTCAATCCAGCAGGCCTCTCTAGGAAGTTGTAAATATCCCCCTGCATGCTAGTCTTGATGTAAGGGCTGTGGAATTCCTTTTGATGATGACGCAGCCAGCTTGAACGAGGGAGAGGTGGCGGGATGGCGGTGAGAGAGGGCTGGCTCTGTAAAATCTGCAGGGCCGGGTCCTTTGTGTCTGCAGGCGGACAGCAGGGAATGCCTGATCCATTATTCACCGCCGCGGGCTCCGGTTCCAGTGAAACAGGAGAGTAGTGGCTCCTGTCAGGTGCAGGGGACCTGAGGGCTGTGCTGCTGGTAGCCGCGCAGGTGGGAGGCGCGAGGCCAACGTCCATCTCCTGGTCCAGGCTGATGCTGGTGCTGGTGCATCCGTTTGGGCTGCAACTTATGAAGGAGCTCCCCAGCCTGCTGCCACAGTCACGCTGCACCCGGCACGTCGCGTGAAAGGAGCGTGTCCGTCTTTCCCCCATGTCGCCCCGCGGGATGGTCCAGTTCAAAGAAGAGGGCCAAAGGGGAACAAAAAGCCTTGGGAAATCCTGATTGTTCTAGCGAAGGGAACAGGGCAGCCAAATTAAAAAACTAGCCAGGCATGGCTAGCTACCTGCTGCTGAGAAGAGTTCTCTTTGCTGGGCTGCATCTGTGTCCATACCTGCAGCAGAAGATGTTACATTAGTCTGAGAGAAAGCCTTATTATAACACTTGTTATTTTAGTGTCGAAAGACAAAATGATAATTGGATGCTGGAAAGGAGAGATACTCTTATAAAAAGCCCTTTTTGTATTATATCACCTGGATTAAATGATTGACATTGACAGCAAAAACCGAAACATGCTGACTCTAAAAATATTAACAGATTAGAATCTGACAAATACTAAATGTGGTTCCCTTTAGCCTGTTGCTTTTGAACTGTGACCATATGCGGATCAGGGATGTTTTATGCTTAGGGCACTGATGCTGATTAAAGCTTTTCATTGTGTAACTCTAATTGCCCTAGTTTTTGCTCTAAGATGCACCTTCAGAAGGTATAGCGTCATGGCTATTGCTAGTTTTTTTTTTTCTTTTGTTTGAGACAGAAAGAAAATGAAAGTAAAGAATTCCCAGCAATATTCCTTTTAGCTCTCCCTGCTGCTTAGACCGCTGTGCTGTGACTTGTAAGCTGTGAGCATTATGAAAGTGTAACAGGCACATAATATTCCCAAGACTCGAGCGCACACTAGTTAATGTGGGAGTGACAGGTCAACACACTAGTCCATTTTCACCAGCTCTTTCTGATGGAGATTTTCTACTGTAAAAAAAAAAAACAGCATCCTGTTAAGAGTATCGCTGATGGGTGTCACAACCTCTCTCCTCTTCCATCTGGAAGGCAATGCAGATGCGCGGTGTGCACTCGGTTACAGTTCAGTTTAAATTCAGAGAAAAAAAAAACGCAGTGTGTTTAGCAGCCAGTGACGGCATTTAAGCTTGTGCTGTCACAATGTCACCTTCAGCGCTGGTTACACAAAGTGTGTCACACCGCAAACGCTTAATCAACGTGCAACCGCCCAAAAATTAGACCGATTAAAGCGCTGGGTGGCTGCAACCACGTGAATGATTATTTTTGTGGCTTCTTTCTCACCTTTCTCCAACTTGTTTCTTATGTAGTCAGATCAAGGTTAAAGTTGTGCGTCTTTACTTAAAGATGCACACAAATTCACAAAAAAGTAGTCAGCTGTATTGTTTTATCATATATACATAATTATTTAAATTATATTTCTCTACTTTATATATTGTACTTTTTTTTTTGCACAATATTATTATAATTAGGTTATTCTGCATCTATTTATTTTTGCCTTGTCCACTCTCCTGCTGTAGAAATGTGAATTTCTCACCTCTGGGACTAATAAAGAATATCTTATCTTAAAAAAAAGAGCCCTTCTAACATAAAACTAATTTATGCTAAATGACTCTTCACGAGAGGTTGGTGGATGTTCCAAATATTGACAGTATTGATACAGATGTGTATTGTTATCAGATTGATACTATTGTAATAGGATTAATACCGAAGTGCTTTAGTGGCAGGCATTTTTATATTCCAGGTCTCCAAAAAACTCTCTTTCAAAATACCTGAAAAGCTCAAAAGGGTGTTTTCTTGTACTAACTAATAATTTTGGAAAGTAATTTACTCATTTAAAGGTCATTAAAATGTGTTCAGAATTTGAGGATGATCCATCTCATAAATCATGCTCTCCCCTAAATAAGCTGCCTTTTTTAAAGTATAGATACTGGTATTGGCAATACTGTCCCTGTATTTACTTGGTATAGAATAGAATAGAATAGAATTCAACTTTATTGTCATTGCACATGCACAGGTACAGGGCAACGAAATGCAGTTTGCATCCATCCAGAAGTGCTTTAGTGATATAGATATATTACAATATATATTAGCAATAATATAGATATGTGAGTATATTACAGAGTATATTGTGAGTATATTACATCCGGTATCACACCAATACCAGAATGTGCAGTATTTACAGCACTACTCTTCATCACTTTAGGCCAGCACATGTTAATGTAAGCATTAAGGAAGTCACTGATTACAGATCTTTTAACTCTACACGAAGAAGGATCTACAGGACAGTTAGTAAGCTGTGTTGTCCATGTCACAAACAACAACCACCTGTGTGTGCATGGGGGCAAACAACCTAATTCTGGCAAGTCGACAACTTTCCATCTGACCAAATCAAAGCCTCTGCTTGCTATCATATGTACAATTAATGAATGTATAAACAGCGGGTAGGCGATATAGTGTCTTCTCTGGAAAGATACTCAACAAGGCGGTGTGATAGATGACCGGATGTTACCTAAAAGGATCGGAAAAAATAAAGATCTAATTGGAGGCAACGAGCCCCGTCCATATCTGTCCTCGGCTACGGTGGAAGTGATGACAGGAGCCACATGTCTCCCTTTAGATAGAGTTTCTACCTTTAAAAAATGGAAACCACACAGTCATGAGGCACACAATGAACTGCCAGACATGCATAGGCTGCTGTGGGACTCTACGGTTACAGAGTATTATGTGACTTTCCGTTAAACTGAACCGACCCATGTGGGTGGGCAGGTGGGGGCATATAACAAATCAAATGATAGCGTGTGGGCTTTTAAACATAAAACGCCTCACACTACCTAAAAACCTCCAACCCCCCGTCCATCTGTTAAACATTACTCCTGAAAGCAGCATAAGTGCGTAAATTCTGTTTTAATGAAAGTGCTGTCTCCGTCACTTAACACTACACAAACACTGCTGTCCTAAACAACAACGTGAGAATATTGCGTTAGACCTTACCTTTAACTTACACACCACAACTCAAGTTGTTTTCGGGGCACCAAGTTCCTCTTTTTCTGCTTTGTGTCACAGCAAGTTCCAGGTACTCGCTTCCTTCAGATAGAAATGATGCTCCAGCGCTCAAACACATAAGGAACGCCGCAAACACCGGGATGCCACAGTTCTTTAAGCGGCTGCAGTCTGCAGGACTTGTCCCTTTGAAGAGCATCGTCGCTTCTGCCAGGACACGCGATGCCTTTACGGGCGAGAGGAAATCTTAAAATATAATTAAAATATAGTACATATACCAGATTTATCGTTTTTGTAATAAGTTCTCTAACAACCAATTGACAGTTATAACTTTGTTCTTGTTGTTGTGTTAATCCAATCGATATTTCTTCAGTCGCTCAGTAAAATAATAGCGATGGCAAACAATCGATCACGTGCTGTCTATATCGAAAGTCACGCCCTCAAATATATTCTGATGCCGAAATAACAAACGCTCAGTTTTCAGTCACATTTTGATTTTACGAACATACCAGGTTATTTCATAAATGAACTGCTTGTTCAGGTGTGCTGGGGGTAATATTCAAAGCATATTTTAATGTTGTGAAAGGCTAATGTATTTTATTAGCATATTGTTACAATTAACCACCGTCACATGTTGTTTTTTTCCAATTAAAAAAGAAGAAGAAGCAAATCTAGTTATGGTAATGAAGAGAACAACCAAGGGAATAAGTTTTTACTCAGAGGCACCAGAACAGGTTCATGAAGTCATAAACTTTACTACATATTTTGAATGTGACAGCATGACCACAAAGTGACGAATATGACGAAATTAGTTGCCCTTTAATCGTCATTTGAGTTAGAATAAACATTTATTAATACCTCATTAAATTAAATACAAATTAGATTTTTAATTCTTTTATTTATTTAGATATTACTATAGTAATGTATTCTCCAATATTTTAATTTAAAACAAAGTAAAGATAAATTACAAATACTTTTAAATGAATTATTGACCAGTTAATAGATACTTCAAAACGATTTCACAAAAAAAAACTGAATAAAAAAGGAATTTCAGAAACCATTTTCAAATTCCAAATTCATAAAACAGATTTCAAAATCTTTTTTAAAATACAGCCTTCCACACTTCCAATCCGTTAAGATATTAAGATGTTTAACACTTTCATCTTTTTGTTGTTGTTGTTTAGTTGTTTGCTTTGCAACTTTCTAATTAATATTTTCAAACGGTCTTTGAACGCACCCTATGTTTCAAAAAGCAGCAGCTGGCAGAGTCCTCTCACTTGACTCACAATTAACATTGTAGTAGTATCTTATTATGACTGCTTTGTTAAAGTATCACCTACCAGATAAACCAGTGTTTACGACACGCGGTGAGCCGTTTCACACGTGTTCTTATCTAAACGCTTAACTGCGCCTGTGCTGCTCCGCGCTGAGTAAAAAGCTTCGCAATCGGGTTTGACCGTCCCTCGCTGGCTTCCGTAGTTCACTGAGAAAACATGGCTTCACGCACAAGCAAGACATTTCTGTCCCTAGGTCGAATAAATATCCCTCTCCTTGGATTCAATAAACCATCCGGTAAAGCCACATATGCAACGGCTCTGTCTATAAATTCTTCTTCTGGAAATAAAGGTGAGTTTCACTGTCGCTATAAGGGAATTTATGCCAATTCAAAACCATAGCTGCAAGCTAAGCTAACTGCATGAAGTGCTGTTATTAACAAGAGTAGCTATAGAATATCCTGTGTAGACTTCTGTAGCATCCAAACTTAGGTGACTAGTTAAACGAAAAGCGGATTTGTCTGGTGACCATGTCTGGGTTGTTGAAAGTCTTTGATGTCCTTTTGAGCTTCCTATATCTGTTTTTGCTTCACCATGTGTCACTACTTGGGCTGTCAGTGACCACACTGCTCATCACAATCAACCGAAAGATAGACACTTGCTGTAAATTATGGCAGATCATCATTACAAGAAAAAACTCTCCATTGCTCTCGCAAAAAGATGTGTAGGCACAGTAGCAGCAGAAGTACAAAGACATAGGGCTGCTCGATTATGGCAAAAATGATAATCACGATTATTTTCACTGAAATTGAGATCTCGATTATTTGACGATATTTATTTAACAATAACAATGTATTGAATAATGGCTGAATAATGGCTGAATAAGATTGTCATAAAATAGTGTGCAAATACTGATAACAGTGCAAATGTTTGCAATATAAAAAATAAATGAAAAATGTAAACATCTATGTTTAGTGAACTTTGCAGTGTTGCTCTGTGGTGCAGCTATGACACTGTAGCAGAGTTTACACACTATGTCTACTTGATCCATGTCTGACTCTGCGAACCCATAATGTTTCCACACCACTGAAGTTTTTTTTTAGTTTTTTTTTTTTACCTCTTTTCAACCAGCGGCAGTCACTCTCCTCTCCAAATAACTTCTGCTTAGCTTTCCGAGCTTCCGCTTCCCTCGGGTCCCCTTAATCAGTGGTCCCCAACCCCCGGGCCTCGGACCGGTACCGGTCCGCGAGTCGTTTGGTACCGGGCCGCGAGAGTTGAGGCTCAGGTGTGAAATGTATAGTTTTCAGGGTTTTTATCGGTTTTCAGCGTTATTTTGTTATCGTTTTTATCGTTTACTCGGTTTTCCTTGGTCTTTTCATGTGTGTTAGTAATAATGTTTTCGGTACCGGTACTAGTTTTATTTTGTTGTATTTATCTGCGGCACCTTAAAGGTCGGTCAATGAAAATATTGTCGGGCATAAACAGGTCCGTGGCAAAAAGGTTGGGGACCGCTGCTCTTAATTGTTGTGACACGTGTTCGAAATGCAGAGAGGTGCGCTCGATTTGCCACACGGAGCAGCGCGAGAGTAAAGTACGAGGGAGGGGCTAATAATCGGCTCAGTCATTTTTAATGATCGTTGAAAGCCCAGATCGTAATCGTGATTAAAATTCGATTAATTGAGCAGCCCTACAAAGACAGATACTTATAGACGGTCTATGAACGAAGGCTCCTTTATCCAATTTTTCATTCCACTCCTGAGAAAAGAAAGTAATGCCAAGGCTAGTTAACTAAAACCAAAAAAGTAAAGGTAAATTTGAAAAGAACGTTTCAGTTAACCAAAATCAAATTAACCAAAAATAAAAGTAAAAACTAGATTCTATATTTGTTTATATAGCTCCATCTGTCAATAATGGTTTCACCAAGGTGCTTTATATTGCAAGGCAAAGACCTTACAATTAATAGAGAGAGAATCTCAACAATCAGGCAAGCTGCTATGAGCTAGGGCTGGGCGATATTACCCAAAATTCATATCTCGATATAGCCCCTCCTGGCTGCATGTCGTTAGCGCGGTTAGCTCGCTAACACGTTGACACCGTCCAGCCCCATGCACGGGTCGATCCGAGGTAACTCGCTAACGGAGATTTTCCTCTTTCATCTTGTCATTGCCTGCAGGTAAAGCTATGGGGGAGGGGGAGTTGTGTTCAGTGAAGGAGAGGCAAGGCCGAGTAACGTTGCGTAGAGACATAAGTGGACGAAAGAGAGGCAAACCTGGGCTCCACAAGTATAATTATAACGTAACATAGACTATATCGATATAAACGATATTGTCACATCTTATATCTCGTATGAAAATATATCGATATTTTTTAAAAACTCGATATATCGCCCAGCCCTACTATGAGCAAGTGCTTTGCAAGAGTGGGAAGAAAGAACTCCCTTTTAACAGGAAGAGTAGACCCAGGCTAAGGGAGTGGCAGCCACCTGCTAGGATACATTGTGGGGCTAAGGGGAAAGAAGAGATAAAATAATAGTTAAAGTAGCAGCAAAAGATGGTCCTAAACTTTAATTACCTCTGCCAACGAGGTTATGTTTTTGGTAGCGTTTGCATGGCAGTCTGTCTGTAAACACGGTAGTTCGAAAGGTTTTGAATGGATTTTGATAAAACTTTGTAGGTGTGTAGAGCAGAGACATGTTAATCCATCAATGTCTTCAAGGTCAACTTAATGATTTATTGATCAAAAATTGAGAAAAAGCATTATAATGCAAGAACTGAATCTTACAAGTGTGGTATGTGTTGTCAATGTATAGCAAGTGCTGTATAAAGATTTTAACAAATTGTCACATTTGACCTCTGACCTCCTCTTCAAGGTAGATTGTTTTGAAGGTTAGTGTGATAATAGTGCTATATATAGCTATTTAAAATGATAGCTTTTCAGACTGATGAGAACATGTTGGCATGGGATACTTCTTCAGTATAGTTTACTCATTTTGTTTTTATTTTGTTATGTTCATTATAATAACAAGTTCTATTCAAGTACATCATTTACATACATGTAGAGTGATAATAAGAATAATTTTTAGGTGTTTAACTCAGTCAAACACCTTTTTCATTTGATATTTATTACTTAACAATTAAATGAATGCTACACATTTACTTTATCCATATAAGAAATACATATACTAAATTTATTTAAAAGCAAAGTTAACTGAGTTCTTGGTTTACAGTGGTTTATTTATCTGTGCATTGACAAACTGAATTAAGAGCAAAAAAGCAAAAGTGAAACAAAGGTCCTGCATACAATACACAACCTACTGTTTGTTAAGAGTGTGTGATCACAGATAAAGTTGCTAGATGTAGTCTAATGTTTAACAACGTTGTGACATTTACTCTATTTGAGTGTTTTCATAAAAATATAATGTATATGATACTTTATTTTAGGCCTTCCAGACAGAGGTGGTAGAGGACCCTTTGTTCGAAGGCCCAGAAGAGAAGTGAGTGTGCAGCTTTTATCAAAACTGAGTGTAACACAATGCATGCACTTTGAATGATACGATAAAAAGTTGCCATTGTGGCTATACAACAACCACCACAAAAAAACAATACATAAAGACACACACAGGCACGATTTTTTTCCTTCATGGTTTCCTTTGCACTCTGTGTGGGGTTAAAGGCAGGGGAGCCCAGGACAGGAAAGATGCCAGTGGATCAGGACTGGACTGCAGTTTATCCATCGGCCGCGCCCTTCAGGCCAGGATCCGTCCCCCTCCCTTTGAGGATGGGGTACCCTGTGAAGGGGGGCATTCCTCCAGAGAAGAAAGGCAATTTGGAGCTAATCAAGGTCAGACCTCATTACTTCCAGCATGCCCTAAAGAGGCCCTAAAGAAAACAACATTTTCTCCTCAGATAAAGTGATAAATATGCACAAAGTATGAATTAATCTGATAAAGAATGACAGAACAAATGGTTTTGTGATGAACTGAATGATTATTTACACAACATTTAGCTGCACACGTTTGACTCTGGGCTGTATCTGGATGTATTCTCTTTGTTTATCTTTGATGGTTTGAGTTAATTGAAGCTGGCGAGTGCTCCTGCAGTTCCAGTTGAACCCTTTTTGCTCTCCTGCATGGCTTTAGTCGCTGTATCTCTGTGCCCGGATTACTGAGCTGCTATGTCCAGACACCAGCTGCTCTATCTGGACTCAAGCCACTTGCAGATCCGCTAGTTTCACCCATCACAGCTGGATATCTGCAGCATAACAATATTGATTTCATTCTCTCAGCTCATCATGAGGAGCTAAACTGCTGTATGTCCCTTGGTTACGCTTGGTGATTTGTTTTTTTCTTTTTTAATTATAAGTCATAGATGGGTTTTTGTGTAATCGTTTGCCACGACTGTGAACCATTAAGTTTACTTTGGTGTCAGTATAGGATAATTTATATAATTGTTTGTCTTATAATATCCTTCACTCAAAAGGATCAAGCGGATTTTGTTTTTCACTTTGTTTACATGCCCTTTAAAAGCAGCGTATTCTGAACAATTCAGTGCTGAATGTTTTTATCTAGAGCATTATAATGATTCTGTGTTTGAAATGTGTCACTTCTATTTTCTGGGATGTAGATATTTCTGTAACTGCTGTCCAACATTTTGGCCCATAGATTTATATATTATATACCTTACAGTTTCCAGCATTTACATTGGATAGCATCTATATGTTTGTGTTTTACTTTATGAATGAAAAGATGAGCAATCCATTTTTAGGGGCATTAAGAAACTCAACCTTTTTATATAATTTTAAACATATTTATACATATTTAAAGCCTTAAACCATATTTGGTTTGCTTATCTTTCAGATCCAGACCTTTTATCTTGAAAGGTCGGGTTCAACCAACTTATTCTAATATACACTTTATGGATCCTCTTAATATGATTTGTACAATAAGATTTTTTTTGTTTTTTCCAAGCTTTTATTTATGCAGATCTGAAAATGTGCAAGTAGATCATAATAGCAAAAACATGAATATGTGGAGAATGAGCAAAAAGTTCCACCAATAAAATTTTAAAAACAGAAGATATCTGTATTTAGGGGCACCACAGTGATGTAGTGGTTAGCACTGTCACGTGTTCAAATTCTGTTCTGCTACTCCAACATCCTCCATTAATTAAATCAGAACAAACACGTAACACCTCCAACAGGGGTTAAGGGTGAAGATGGTTTGAACTCGGTTTTGATATATTCTATTCAAAAGAATAGAATTTAGAGGGCCTTTGTTTATCATCACTTTAGTGGCCTCCCTCTGCAAGCGGAGTGTTGTGGTGGATCAGTGAGCATAATAATGTGCTTTCAGTAGGAGAAAAGGGTATAAATCATCCATTCAGCCGTCATCTTCAGCTTATCTAATTCAGCGTCGCAAAGGAGCTGGAACTTGTCCCAGCTGTCATAGGGCAAGGGGTGGGTTACATCCTGGACAGGCAGACAGTGGAACTGATCAGTATAGTTTTTTTTTCCAGACTGATACCGATATTTGATGATTTAAAAATTCCAATATTCTAATATATTGGCCGATATTTTTTTCCTTTGTTTCAGACGCACAAAAGATATATATAGCTAGTCATAACGTTTGTTTAATATATTATATTGCATAGATATATATAATTCATCTCTAGATAACATAACGATGCAGTTTAAAAACAGGGAAGTTACAGAGTGCCCCCTAATGGACAAACTATGACACATCAATGCTTATTCCCACCTCTTTTACTTTTTAAATTTTCATTTTTGGCCATTGTAAATGCCAATACCAATTTATTGGGACAAAGCTAATATGGACTGATAACATCAGGCTTTAGTGGTCATTCCCGTGCAGGCCTGACAGACAGCCATTCATACCTACAGCAATTTAGTATTGCCAAATACTATTATGTGCATGTCCTTGTACTGTGGGAGGAAGATCAAATACCAGGAGAGAACTCCACAGGCGCAGGTAGAATATGGAAACTCCACACAGTGAGGCTCCACTTTTATTTTTATTTTTTTTTTATTGAAGTTATCTTTTGTGTCTGGCATTTGTTAACGAGTTATATTTGATTGAAATCGACTCTCACTGCCTCTGTCAGTTCAGTTGGTGGTCCCCGATTCCTCAGTTCAAAAAATAAGTTATAATGGATGACTTGATTTATTGGCCAAACATTGGTGTTAGCTGATATTCTTTTTGTTCATTGTCACTGGCCCGTCTGTGGTTCATGTGATCTTTACTAATGGCAACAGCTAATGCTGAATTCATTTTGTAGCTCTTACATCTGGGAGAAATTCGAAGGCTTGTGTTCATTTACAGATAGATGGAGGTTAAAGTGCCTCAAAACGGTTTTTACTCATTCGCAATAAAGATTTCTTTAATCTTTCAAACAAATATGGGAATGCCTAATAAAACAAAGTAAACAAGAAAAATCACCTTTTTTAAACATCTGTACCAACTCAGTGGTTTAAAATCAAAGCATCTGGCTTTTCTTGTTACCATGCTCATGTTTTATCAGTAAACTGCTTTCAACTGCATCTTTCAGCTTTTTGTTGATGTTCTAACTTCTTAACACATACTTTCTGGCGCCCCACTTGCTTGCAAATCAGCTGATGCAGCCCCAGAGATTTGCTTTTGAACACTCACGTGAAATGGGTGATGTTTATGTCTGAATATAATTTAAGCTCTGTTGTAAAGGTCATGAACTGTTTGTCATCTATAGATGAATGATAGTTTGGACGTAGATTGTATCATGCAGATCATACTCAGCTGTTCTAAGGAGCTCAGACTTGGCGGTAAAGAAATCTATTCTAGTGTGTGTGCAAATATAATGTGACATACTAGGGCTGTTCGATATAACGAAATACATCGGATGACGATATAAAAACGTCTATAGTTTCATTTTACGCAATCGTTTGTTTTGTGCGGTCGCAAAATAAACTGTTTACGGCAATATTTTTTCATCGTTTTGATGGTCACTGTAGTGGCTATATTAATTTCTTAAAGTTCTCTCTTTCTCTTATATTTTATATAACCACACTATGGATGGACAAGCGCCTGTTTTTATGCATTGTCGTTAGCAACAGCGACGGTAAGACCGTCGCGTGTCCGCTTGTTTATTTTCAACATAAACCTTTCACAATAAAGCTCAAGATCCTGTTGAGACTTTTCAAAATAAACTGAATCACGTGAAAGAGCAGATTATTTACGGATGAGAAGTAAAAAACAAACTGAAGGCCAGACAAACTCCATCCATCCATCCATCCTCATCCGCTTTGTCCGGGGCCGGGTCGCGGGGGCAGCAGCCTAAGCAAAGAGGCCCAGACCTCCCTCTCCCCAGCCACCTCCTCCAGCTTATCCGGGGGAATACCAAGGCGTTCCCAGGCCAGCCGAGAGATATAATCTCTCCAGCGTGTCCTGGGTCTGCCCCGGGGCTTCCTCCCGGTGGGACATGCCTGGAACACCTCACCCAGGAGGCGCCCAGGGGGCATCCTTGTCAGATGCCCGAACCACCTCAGCTGGCTCCTTTCGATGTGGAGCAGCAGCTGCTCTACTCTGAGCCCCTCCCGGATGGCCGAACTTCTCACCCTATCTCTAAGGGAGAGGCCAGCCACCCTTCGGAGGAAGCTCATTTCTGCCGCTTGTATCCGCGATCTCGTTCTTTCGGTCACTACCCACAGCTCGTGGCCATAGGTGAGGGTAGGGACGTAGACCGACCGGTAAATTGAGAGCTTTGCTTTTACACTCAGCTCCCTCTTCACCACGACGGACCGGTGCAGCGTCCGCATTACTGCAGCTGCAGCCCCAATCCGTCTGTCGATCTCCGGCTCCCTTCTCCCATCACTCGCGAACAAGACCCCGAGATACTTGAACTCCTCCACTTGGGGCAGGAACTCATCCCCGACCCGGAGTGGGCACTCCACCCTTTTCCGGCTGAGAACCATGGCCTCAGATTTGGAGGTGCTGATCCTCATTCCCGCTGCTTCACACTCGGCTGCGAACCGTTCCAGTGCGAGCTGGAGGCCCTCACCCGATGAAGCCAACAGAACCACATCATCTGCAAAGATCAGAGATGAGATTCTGAGGCCACCAAAGCGAAAGCCCTTGGCTGCGCCTAGAAATCCTGTCCATAAAAATTATGAACAGAACCGGAGACAAAGGGCAGCCCTGGCGGAGCCCATCACCCACCGGGAACGAGTCCGACTTATTGCCGGCAATGCGAACCAAGCTCTTGCAACGGTTGTATAGGGAACGAATGGCCCGTAGCAATGGGCCAGACACCCCATATTCCCGCAACACCTCCCACAGGACACCCCGAGGGACACGGTCGAATGCCTTCTCCAAGTCCACAAAACACATGTAGACTGGTTGGGCAAACTCCCATGCACCCTCAAGTATCCAGACAAACTCCTTCATGATTTTCTGATAGAGAGCAGAATTCATGATTCCATCAATTTCAATAAGACGTCCAGGTTCTGATGTAGCAAAACAGCCACACATCATCACAATACCACCACCATGCTTGACAGTTGGTCTGATGTTCTTTTAATGAAGTGCTGTGTTAGTTTTATGCCAGATGTAACAGGACTCGAACCTTCTAAAAGGTTCCACCTGTGTATTGTCAGTCTACAGAATATTTTCCCAAAAGTCCTTTGGGTTCATGGAGATGTTTTGTTTTTTTCAGCAGATGAGACCAGGGTTTGTGTTCTTTTTGGTCAGCTGTGGTTTTCACCTTGTAACTCGTTTTTTTGGTCTCTTTCTTATTGTTGAATCATGAACACTGACCTTAACTGAACCAAGTGAGAACTGTAGTTCTTTAAGTCTTGTTCTGGGTTATTTTGTGACCCCCTGGATGAGTCGTTGATGGACTCTTGGACATGTTTATAGGCCAGTCACTCTTGGGTTATTCTCCATTTGTGGATGACTTTAACTGTGGTTTGTTTTATTTTTTGTTTGTTTTTTTAGCCTGCTTCACTTTGTCAGAAAGGTTCTGTTCAAGTTAACCCAACTTACCCACACCCAAATTTAAAAATGACATTTTGTATTTACTCTGGTTATCTTTGACTAATATTGTTTGATCTGAAGCATGTAAGTGTGGCAAATATGCAAAAGAACAAAGAAATCAGGTAGTGAGCAAATACTTTTTCACAGTTTGTAGACTTGCTGATTTAAGTTTGCCAAGAGAGTGAAATCAAGAGAGGGAAAGTTTGTCACGTTTCTCTTTTTCTCTGTTTCAGATACCAAACTTTCTACATTTGACACCAGCAGCCATTAAGAAACACTGTGAAGCTCTGAAACGTAAGTTCATATTTTACTAATCTAGTTAGAGAAAAGCAGTTTCTTTCTTTCATTATTGTTCAGCAGCACATTTAAATGCCTTTCTGTGCTATCAGCTTTCTGTACAGAGTGGCCCTCTGCCTTGGAGACTGATACCAAGTGTGATGAGCATTTCCCCATTAAATTAGAGAGCAAAGAGTATGTGTCCGCTGGCCCTTCTCTCAGAAACCCTTCAGCTCGTATCGTCCATCTCAGAGTGAGTTTTGCCATTTTTACTTGATGCTGACTTTAACTGGGTTTTGTTAATGTACAGGTGATCAAAAACCTCACATGTAAAATGAGATTAAAGATTTACTGGGATACATAATCACCAGCTGACATCGTGTCTGTCTGACTTCCTAGAAAGATCTTCATCGTCTAGTGACCTAAAATCTGCAAAATGATGCTATTGAGTCAACAGAGAGATTAGTCTTTGGTCATTACTTTATATTTCCTGTGCCAAGGCTCTGTCAATATTCTTGTTAATTGTTATGGGGTTTTTGGCAACTTTTTAGTTTTCAATAAAAGAAGTAACAACATTTTTTTTAAAAATAATATTTGCTGAGACATTTTAATATTCTTTTTAATCCCCCTCCCAAAACTAATCCATCAATATGCAATCCTTCCCTATGAGCAGGACCATACATGGAAATGCACGTCTCTTTAACTTAACTGCAAGAATCAATTAAATGTAATAAATAATGCCCTCTTAATTGTGAAGTTACTGGGCCTGTGTTCTATTTTACAGGGTGATGTTAAGGGTAGAGGAGAGAAAAACACAACTTCCTTCAGCTGAACCTTGACAAACAAAGCTGTTGTTTCCTTGTCCCATTCTATCACACTGCCTGTAGTCATTTTAACTCCAAAAAGTGCCAAAGAAATCCTGCTTTGCATCACAAACTGCCTTTGACAAATGTGCGATTTCTTTCCCAGACTGGAATGTTTGGGGTTTGGCTTTTTTTTGTTTTGTTTTTTTTACCATTAATCGCCAGCCATCTGCTCCTGACACATTGCCTTAGATTATATCAGCAAGGTAGGAATTAAACAGTAATCCAGGTGGATTAGGCAGGGAGATAGATTGAAGGGCAAATCTCACACAGTTAGATTCCAAATCTAGAACAAGTTGACTAAGCCCTTATTTGTAAGAGGGGTGGGGGGCATCAATATTTGAATTAACATATATTTTCTATTTTTGATTTGTGGTTTAATATTTTATAGGAGGAAAATCCTGGAAATCAATTCTGTGACAGAGGTTTATTTATGCTGGACACATAGTCTCAACCATTGTAGCAGCTCTGTGCATGTTTGTAACAGCAGTACCTCAGTGCAGTGCACAAAATAAATGTTCACCTGTGCTTTGTATTACCTATAAATGGAGTAATGTTGCATTGTTCAAAGCAGAGCCATAAACAATGCAGTGGAGGTAAAATCTATCATCTCTACAAGCAGCTTATGTGATTCTGGGACACGGCATGTGTTTGATCTGTAAAAATTATAGGGTTTTTTTAATCCACGCAGTCTAAGCTTTGCAAAGGTTAAAAAAATAAATATTACATATTGCAGTTCAGACTTTAGGTTTTATTCTTAAATCCTTAGAGACAGATGTATGGTGGAGTTATAGCACATAAGCACATCACATTTGCCCTAATCTCGTTGTGAACGTCTCTTTATTTAGTGAAGTGTCACGGAAGGACTAGATTTAAATTATGTGGTAATCTATTCACATCTTCAACTTTCAAGGTAAAGCTGTCCAGTTTGAACTTAGATGACCATGCAAGGAAGAAAATGATCAAACTCCTTGGCGAGAGATACTGCAAAAACACAGATGTCCTCACCATCAAAACTGACAGGTAAACACCTCTTCCTGAAAATATAGGGTTAAAAGAAGATTAAACTGATGTCCTCGTACATTTTTTTTTTTTCTTCTCCTCTCTGCTAGCTGCCCGCTGAGACAGCAGAACTATGACTATGCCATGTATCTGCTCACAGTTCTCTACCACGAGTCTTGGGTAAGTTGTACATTTTTCTTCCACTCTAACTTAGTTCTTGTGTCAACTGAAGGGAGGTCCGATAAATTGGCCTCAGTGACTGAATACTGAAGGAGCAGTAAACTGAGTGAGTCGGACTTACTGAACTCACAGTTTCAAACAGGATATCCATGGTAAAAGTCTTCGGCCCAACTCCGCAACTCTACCTGGTGTTAGATGGGATATTTGTGCCTTTTCTACGTCCACTTGAGTTTCTCTTTTTGTTTTCTAACCTTTTGTCTTCTTTCAACAAGCATCCATTCATTTAAAGGCCAGGTGCTGTCTGGCATTACTCGTACCCTCTACAACCCGCTGTCACTTTTAACGCATTTGCCCTGGAGAGGTTTTAGTTCAAATGCATCATGATGTCTTACCTAATGCACCACTCTATGCAATGTACAAGTGTCACAGGGCCTTCATCAGCGGAGGGTCCTTACTTGATCTATTTTTTGCCATTATAAAAAGATATGTAATTTAAAATAATTGCTTTTTAGTGTGGATATGTGAAATATAAACACAGCGCTGATGTGGGGGAGATTTTGTGTGTTGTCTTGTATATTTGGTTTATGAGGACAAAAGGCAAAACTTCAATATTTTAGAAAAAACAGTATCTCCTGCACTAGATACCAACAAATTGGTACCTTAGACCATTTAGCAGAAAAGCCAGTGAAGTCTTATTTTGACGGCATTTCTTTTTCAGATTTCTAATATTTTTATATTTGTAGCTTCTTTTCATATGAAATCCCTTCTTTGTCATGATCATATCATGATCACCCCAGATTGGAATAAATGCAGTGCTGAGATCTTGAGTAACCCCCTTTCGTTATATTTTGACTTTCTTATACATTTTTTAAAAGTAATCCTGAGCAATAGTTCTGCAGCATTTCTGAAGGTCTTTAAAATAATCTTCGGGTATTGGCTACTTTTTCACTAATTTTCAGACCACTTCCAAAGGAAATTTTCTTTTTTAATAACCTCCTAAGACCTGAACTCTTTCATGGCATGCATTTTTAATTTCTCTTTGCTATTTGGGCTGATTGGGACCTGATGAATGTAAAAACAAAGAATTACCTTTTTTTTTTTTTTTTTTTTTTTGTGCCAGATCCACACATGAGGACATTAGTTTAAATTTTGATAGAATATGAATCATTCAAGCACAACAGGTCAAGTAACTTAAGGGGCTAAACCATTGCTGTGTCTACACATAACAGATAATTAGCAAACAACTGATTTTAATTGTATTTTTAGGCACTTTGTTAATAACAGCATGTCACAGAACTGCTTAACTTGTTCCCATTTCTTTAGTTGAATCTGCAGTTACATCTACAAATGTAAAGTATTTTTGTAGCCACGAGGTGGTTCCCCAAGAGCTACTAAAACTTGGCATATCTTGACATGGTGTGCAGTGTTTCCCTAAAAAAATTTGAGGAAAATGGGAGAGTAGAAAACAAGAAGTGTCCTAAAAAACTATCGACAGCAGATGAACATTATCTAAAGGTCATGTCCTTAAGAAACGAAAAAAATCCAGCAAACATCCGACACGGACCCAAAACATTTTTTGACCCTTCAGTTGGTCCATCTATTGTTCACTGAAGTCTCCTCAGAAATGGTCTCAGTCGAATGACAGCTGTCAAGAAGCCATTTGTAAGGAAGAGAAACTGGGTCAAAGCCTGGGGTACACCAAGTTACACAAAAACTGAAAATGTTTTCATATCGTTTCATCTTTGGTGGCATTTACGTACAACTAGCAACATGGCACACCTTTCACTGTGGGCAATCTTGTCCATCTTGCTTAGCGATCTGAGAGACTAAAGCCCATTAGGGAGGTAGCAGAGTTGAATGGGCAGAAGGATGGCAAACAGCAGCATTGTCCAGTTGACATTTACCCACAGAAGAGGAGAAAACAGACTCCCCTCTCAGGTGTTGACCTTGATACTCATTCACATTAAGCAAACCATGCCACATCGGAGAGGTGTGCCACCAGGCCAACAGTGCTTAGGCACTGTTGGCATGAATCTGCAGCCAGCCACATAAAAGAGCACGATTGTGCAACCTCTGCCTTTAGGAGCTCTTCCTGACATGGCTTAGCCAGTTTAAGTTGAGAAAAGGCTGTTAAAGCCAGGAAGCAAAACACTGTCCACTGCCCTTTTGAACACACAATGGAAGGCACAGTGCTTGTCCAGCAGGCTTGTGGAAGCTGTGAGAGTGGCGTACTGATCAGGTTGTAACGATAGCTCACAAAGGGGCCAATTGTTAGCAGCCACCGAGGTGATTATATCTCCTCAGTCAGAGAGATGGACTTTGCCTGTTAATTCCAGTGTGTGCTAATTCAGGCCAGCGTTTGGGCTGACCGCTCAAAGCTGCCTCCAACATGCACACGCATTTACCACTAAGAGGCACTCTGCCTGCTTTTGTGCCCGCATGCCTAGCACCTGTCATTTCAAGAAACTGGGGGGCATTTAACCCACTGGTGAGCTATCAAATATCCTGCCTGTTGATCAAACTACTGAGCATTGCATACAGCAAACATCACAACACTTTGCATTGTTTTATTTTGTATTAATCTCTAAATGTGGAAAAATAAAATGTTAAAGCGTCAGTGTGTCAGCTGCAAACCCACTCCAAAAAATGTAAAGCTATTATTCATTAAGACTCAGTCACAAGGCTGAAGAACTGCTTCATGCTTGTGATTAACAGTAGAATAGCTGCTGCTTACCTATTCTGAAGTATTGATTGCTCTTCAGTCACTAGATCTGGACTTGCTGGAGACAGCATGGGGATCAAATATACATATATGTAGCTAATGATGGTCATTAACCTCCAAACACCTGCGAGCAGGACCCTGTTGCTGCCCTGCTTTAAGCTGCTGCACAATGGGTCGTATTGTTCTTCAGGGAATGTGATGAGAACGAGACAGGCGGCAAACGGAGAGTTACATATGGGAAATACCATCTCTGTGAGAGGAGCTTCAAAGAGTGGGAAGAGCTGAACCAGAACTCCAATCAAAATGTGGCTTGAATTACAAATCCAAACTTTCTTTTTCTTTTTCATAATTTAACCTGTGGTCATTTGTTTTGCTTGTTTAAAGTTAGAAATGTTATTCTCTTTCTTTCTTTAGAAAACTGAGGCCTGGGAGGCCGAGAAGACTGTGGCAGACATGGAGGACTACAGTTGGGAGGACAGCCCGTCTCAGAAGAATATCTTGGATGTACTCCTACGCATGAAAGTGGCAGGAGAGGGAGATGGTGAAGAAGTGCGACAGCAGCTGCTGGGAAGGAAAGACGTTCAAGACTATAAAGACTCGGTCACACGGCTGAAGAACGAAGGGGAGAGCGAGAGCAGCATGCTGCAGTACAAAGAGGCAGTCAAGAAAGTATTCAATATGTAATGTCAGTGAACAAGAAGAAACATTTTTACATACTTGGAATTGTCCCTGTACATAATGCATCAGGATATTTCAACATCATGGGTCTGAATGTGTTAGTTGTATATATTTTCACAAATATTCACTGGCATGCGAGGAGGTCATTAATACAAAGATAAAACTGTATGCGGAGTGTTTCATGACAAGGCGATGCTTTAACGCAATAAAAACATACTGTAAGAGTTACTGCTCTAACGTCTATCCCTTTCCCGCACTGTGAATTCAGAGAACAGCACCCCGTGAATGCACGCTTTCACCAGCAAGCTGTTGAAAGGTACTTTTAGTTTCATCTGTGATCTGTGCACTTTTAGGTCAGGGGCAGCCTGGTGTGATGAATTAAAGGTTAAACACTAAAAGCCACAGATCCAAAAAGCAATCTGTCATCAATCCCACTAAAGACGACTAATTGATGACCTAAACAATCCTTGAATCGTAGTCATTAATTGCTTAAAAGTGCCCATTAAGTTCCACCTACTACTGGTGTAGACAAGTGGCCAATGTTTTGAGGTTTGGCATCAATTACATTTAAAGTGACTGAAGTACATCAAAATGTAGGCCAGCCAAAAGGACACTATATCGAATTTCTTAAAGAAAATGGGTGTAGGCAGCTCTTGTGTTCATTCATTGCATCAGAATGAAACCAGAACCATTGCAGCTATGTTTTTGGTTGTTTCACCTAAACCTTAATGTCACAAATTGGCTCAAAGGAGAGAGTCCACACAAGAGGTTTTCTTAAATAGAAGATAATTTATTCAACATAATCTAACCAACAGACAAACATTACAAATGGGTTGAATCCAAGTGGAGTCTAAGAGAGACTAAACAGTTAATCTATAGCCTGAAAGGCACAAGGGATCTGCACTAGCTGACAATCCTCCCATGTCAGGCAATTGATAACAGGCCAGGAGTTCCTTCAGACATTGAGATGGTGTCACCCCCCACACCATCTTAAAATCAAGGTTCCACCTCAAAACTAGAACTTAACCTAAAAAGTTATAAATCAAGGTAACAGAAAATGTAAAAAATATACCCAGTCATTAAAGTGGCAACCGCAAACTACCTGTACTCCCTGCCAGCTCCACCCATCTTACCAGCCCAGGTTTTCCCTTGTCAGAGCAAATGAAGGGCAATGGGAAACTACCAGTAAAGAAGGTATCATAGAGTAAGGTGCTTAAAACAGTTTGTTTAAAAAAAAAAAATCAAACTGGCATAGAGAAAAGCGCAACAAGTTTCCTCCCTTAAATAGCAGTTTTAATCTTGCAAGAAAACTGGTTAATTTCAACAGCAAATCAAAGCGTTGCTCCCTGAATGAACACCAGAGTTCCTCACAATGATCCCAGCACCATATGGCCTGCCTGCAGCTACAAACAAACATCACACTTCTTTGCAAATATTCCAGCTACAAACAAACCTGGAATTAAAGTTTGAGTATGAACCAAAGTATCATACAACAAGGTTCCTCCAAAGCAAGGCTATCGAACCAATCAAGATGTCTAAAACGTTAACAAAGAGGGAACCGAACTAATTGCAGTTCTTACCCATCATACATTTACCAGTTGTGTACATTTACTGCACGCAATTGTACCACAAATATCTTTGAGAATTCCAAACACATTTGTAAGGCTTGCAGGAGAGCAAGGAGGACTACTCATAAGAAGTTCAATAGTGATGAACTAACCACAGAGTGCAGGCTATCTAGTCCTATTTATTGAGTACAAACTAATCTTAATCTCAGTCTTTAGACATATACTTGTTAGTGCTTGCACCACCAGTTCCACTGGCACCAACGAGCCAGAAACTTTGTAGTTTTTGGAAAGAAAACAGAAATGTTCCAAAGACAATTTCTTCAACCACATTCTCCACCACACTATTCAATTCATGGTATTTTTTTATTTATATAGTGCCAAATCACAACAACAGGTGCCTCAAGGCTCACTAAAAAAAAAAAAAACTTGGTTGGTCTCCTAATAAACCAGTTTAATCTGATGGGATGCATGGCTCTTACACATGTGGTTAGACTCACTCAAAAAGATAAAGACATTTGGTTTGAAGACCAATTTAAAAAATAGGGATTAATCCTGCTCTCTTCCAACATCGCCTAAAAAAATAACTCAAAATTAATTAATGTATGTAATTAATTAATCTAATTCATGTGTGGAAGTCCCTAAAACTTTGGTCACAGTGTTAAATATCCAAACTAGGCTAAGTATTTATCAAACCATAAGCTAAACTTAGCCATCAACACTGCATACACTTTAATCTTACCAACAGGTTTCAATATCCCGGACAAGCCCCCATTTATGACAAATTGGCACAAATTAGGTGATAAGGAGCAAGTCCACACAAAAGGTTTACAGAAATAAAAAAATAATTTAATTAACATAATCTAACCAACAGATAAACATCACAAATAGGTTGAGTACTGTCGGAGTGGCAGAAAGAGACTAAGCAGTTTATCTGGTCCAGCTTTTATAGAACTGGAAAACACAGGTGAGCTGCCTTAGCTGTCCATCCCCATCTAGTTAGAATAAAACAAAATACTTTAACCTAAAATAATCCTTTATGTAATCATATACATTCTAAGTAAATTGTCCTTTCATTTTGGATTTCTTCCTCAACAATGTTACAAAATATCCTCACTTTCAGGAGCTCTCCTTGACCAGCACGTATTTTATCAGACGCATGGAGCCTCGTTTCCCTCTCCATGATGTACTGTAGCGTCCCATCCTCTTTCTTTGACCCCTCCAGCTCACCACCAGCAGGATAGAGCAACAGCAGCTCAGCAGCACTGTGATACAAATGGCCACAGCAACCAGCAAGGTGTCAGCAGCCACATACCACCCATGTCCGAGGCCTGGTAGGGTGTCATCTCCACTGGCTCCCTCGTTGCTTACTGTGTGGTTCCTCCCATGGTTGCCCTTGGTCTCATTTAGATACAGCTTGCTGCTTTCTGTGTAGCTTATAAGAGCTGCAGAAGTTGGAGGGCTGCTGGCCAACTGAGAGAAAGTGGCGGTGGGATGACGGGTAGGGGTGGATACTGGGGATTGTGGACTTGTGGTAGAAAAAGCAGACAGAATCTTGGAATTGTAATGGCCCAGAGTGCTAACTGTGGTGAATGAAGGAGATGGAGTAATGCTATCTGGAAGAGAAGTGGTGGAGACAACTGCGGCTGTTGTTTGTGCATACTTTTTTGAAGATGGGGGAGTTTTTTCAGTGGAAGGCACAGCAGTCGTAGTTGTGGAAACTGCTAAAGGCTGACCGGTGCTCTGCAGTGCTGTGGTGGCAATGACAGACGCCTCTGTGGGGGCATGAACTCTGCCAGCTGTAGTGGAGGGTTTAACGGGCGGAGGCGGATGAATAAATTGGCGCTTGTCTGACAGCAATGGCTCTGAGGCGTTATTGCGGCTGTAGTGGTGGGGTAACACACGCACGTTAGAGGTGAAGTATTTTCCAAACACCAACAGATCAGGATCCACACCTAGAATACGAAAAAATGTGCTTGTTTGTTTGCTTTTCATGTTTTTGCTGGTGTTTTTATCTAAACGTTTAATAGCGAGTGATTTTTTTTGTTATTCCAAAATAAGTGACAACTACAAATGCTATGCATCTTTTGCAAGAAAAGCAAAGCTGGAAGCAAAACGATTTTCAGATAATTTACTTCACTGAAGTTGGGAATCTCCTATGCAACATGCTAAAATCAGAAGAAGAAATATTAGAAATATTTGATTCTCAGTCGTATATATTTGCTTTGCCGCTGGTGGGGATCGTTTTAACTACTATTGGTCACTTGGATAAATATTTTATCGACTGATCAATCATATTTTTTACATAGTACTATGCAAAAGTTCCAAACAACTCATGTCTTTACATTTTTTTTAAAGTAAGTGAAGTAGGTGCAACAGTTTACCTACATGTAAACCTACATGGAAATGCAGTATACAAGGTAAAAACAGTGGTTGTACAAGTCTAACAAAAGTCAGTATTTGATATAATGACTTTTATTCTCCATTACAGCCTGAACTCTCTGAGTGAGCTTTCTTGTAATTTCTTTAAGCAGTCTTCAGCAATAGTTCTCCAGACTTCTTGAAGGACATTCAAAGCTCTTCTTTGGGTGTTGGCTGCCTTTAGTTCTGTTCTTTGTCAAGATGATCCCACCCTGCTTCAGTGACATTAAGGTTGGGGGCTCTGGGGAAGGCCAATGCATGACTAAAAGTGTTCCACTGTACACTTTATTGTCCAGGTATACATCGACTGCATTAGGCAGTGAGTTTGGGATCATTTTCATGCAAAAAAATTAAATCATTGCCAATAAGATACTTTCCAGATGGCATTGCATGATGGATCAAAAATCTGACTGTACTTTTTTTATTTACACCATCATGTCCATGTTTTGCTGTAGACACCCGCTGCTGTACCTCTCTCCAGGGGTGTAATTTCCAGGAGGGTTATGACCCCCTCAATGATCAGACCCAACCAATATACCCCCCAATAAAATTATGAATTATCTTGCATAAATAGACTGTTGATTTTCTTTATTACCAGCAAAATAGTCGCATGTTTAATCATCTGGGAATTTACCCAGATTTATTTATTTATTTAGACGGAGATCTTGACCCCCCCATGTTCAGCGCAAAGTTACACCGATGCCTCTCTCCTGACCTCCTCTGTAAATACTGATGATAACTTGAACATCAAACATGTTATGTGTGTTTGCCAGAGGCTGATATTAACAAGGTGCTAAAGATACAATTTAAAATTGGGGGGAGGTTTGTATTGTTTTTTATACTTGAATGTTAAGAGCCTTAACACACAGACACACACAAAGTTATATGAAAATAGTCAGGAACAAATGAGTGAAAAGCAGCCACTGTCCAAAGAAAAAAAAATTGAAAGGGCTTCAGAAAGCCTGGAGAACTATTGCTCAAGACCACTTGACGTCCAAATTCCAAGGAAGTCTGACTCCTTGGAAGCAAAATACACAAAATCAGGGGTGACTCAAGACTTTTACACAGTACTGTATGCAGAATTTGAACCATCTATAGTTATAGACATTTACTGTAAGATATAGTATTTTGAAATTGTTATTTCAAATTTACATCTAATCCCTAAGAATCTAACAGGATCTAAAAGGATTTGATATGCACAGTATTCATATCATTAAAAGAACAGAAGTCCACCTCTACCAGACACTAAAGCGACCTACCCTTTGTGATATTGTAGAGAACAACGTTGTCTCTGTGACTCAGAATGCAGCTCCCCAGAGTCGGACAGTGGAGGTGAAAGCAGTTCAAGATTTCTTGAGTGGTATCATAGTGGAATATAGCCAGATTACAGGAAACTATGAGAAAAGACAGAAAGAGGATTAATCAGGAGTAAAAGAAGAGAAAACCAGTGATGATCGTATAACTCACAGTTTCTGGTAAGGCAACAGGTGCGGCTGCATTTCAGCGCGGTCTCTTCTTGATAATGCTTCAAAAGCTGCGCCCCTCTCCTCTGAGATTCCTCAATATCGATGAAAATCCCCGGGAACCGTCTAATCCAGCAGTTCTTATAATAGGAGGTCGGTGAGCACCTCGACTCAACGCGACACACCAGAGTGAAAACCGCCAGCAAACCCCATGCGGCGTTCATTGCGCATATTGTAAATCACACCATGTTAGATTGCAATCAAGACAAAGCCTCGACATATTTGGGAGCTGATTACTTGGAGTTGACAGGCATGAAATGGGGCCAGTGCTTTGGTTTTACTGGTGCCAGCTGTGTCACAACTACGCACCTACAGGAGGTGGAGACCCAGCCGTGCGTAAGGTGTCCAGGGCTGTGCCACGTGTGAGTGCACTAGGCTGCTTGACCAACATAATGGGATCAACTTACTTTACAAATAAAATCAACAAATGTTGATATTCAAATGTTCAAATTATGTGAATTTACACTGTGGCCATAAATACGTTTCATAATCTGCATTCGTTTTCCAGTGTTATCAAAGAAAAGGCCACAATGTGATGTGTTTTCTGTTTAGTCATATATCTGAGCGCATTTCCATAATTGTCGCAATCTGGTTTAACCCAGAAGAACCCACGCCCCTTTACGCATTGAGAAAAGTTCCTGTTAACGTTTCAACGCTAGCTGTGTCCCAATTCAGGGTCTGCACGCTTGAAGCACGCGCACTACGCGTACGAGAAGTGCGGAAGTGAGAGGCTTGTGAAATGGGACGGTATACTCTTCGTCGCGCTGTTCAGGTTGCCTAGCAACCATGATACTAACCGTGAGACACGTTACATACAGCTTTGTTTGACAGAAATGAAGGAGAAAAATGTTTTGTTAGTCATTCATTTTTGTCATGACATCACTTTGATTAGTTGAGTATCTGAGGCTGAGACCACTGGACTGGAAAACATGATAGTTGGGCTTCATTTCTGTGCTGAACAGTCATGTAAGATTAGTTAGTAAATAACAATTAGTTAATGTTGTTCATGTTCACTAAAGCCATCTCACTGTGGTAATGTAAATATAATATGGCCAATATTATATTATTGTCAGATTATTATGATATACATACATATATATATATATATATATATATATATATATATATATATATATATATATATATATATATATATATATATATATATATATACATATATGTATATATATATATATGTATATATACATATATACATATATACATATATATACATATATGTATATGTATATATATATATATATATACATATATACATATATGTATGTATATATGTATATATATATATACATATATGTATATATATATATATATATACATATATATATATATATATGTATATATATTGTTATGACCCAGTGATGTGTTTGGTGGTATTTTCCCTTTTCTTTCTTTTTCCCTCTCCTAGAAGGTGGACACCTAGGCGTGGCTGCTAAGTATCCGGGTGGAGTCTTTACCTATCCTCGGATTGGATAATTGATGGACCACCTCCAGTACTTAACGTCCGGATGACAGACACCTGGCAGTGTTTTTTTTGGGAACCCCGTTGACTCGATCACGGAGTTGTGTGTGTGATTATTGTAGTGCAGGCTGGAGTATTCACGTGTACCTCTAGCCTTGCCATGTAAATAATTGTAAATAAGTTAACCAGTGGCGGTCACTTTTTTTTTGTTCATTTGTTGTATAACTTTCACTGTCGCAGCCTAGTAGGCGTGAGAAGCCGTTTTCTTTTGTTGAACAAGTTTTCTCCTGTTTTTCGTTAGATAGATAGGTAAGTGACTTGTCTTTTGTTTTGGCTTCTTTTTATTTTGGTGTAGGGAAGACTAGGGATTGTTTTATAGGGAGTTTTGTTTATTGTTTTGGCATTGCTCACTGCTGAGGAAAATAAATGGCTGCTTAAATACTTAAAAAAGGTGTCGTTGTTGGGGTTTTTGTGTGGGTGGGAAGTGAGTGGGGCAAACTATTTGTTACGTTTATTTACTTGCCGGGACCAGAACGTAACATATTGGGGGCTCGTCTCTTTTGTGTTCTTTTTTTGGCTTGTTTTCTTGGTTGGCGGTTTTTTCTTGTGTGGGGGGGTGTGTGTGTTAGGATGGAGTTTAAGTTGGAGGACTTCACTCTGAGCCCGTCTGCGGAGAAGTTGGACAGGTGTAAGAAGGCTGACCTCTTGCTTGTTGCTGAATTCTTTGATGTGACTGTGCCGTTGACTGCGAAGAAGAAAGAGCTTAGGGAGCTCCTGTGTGTCCAGTTGACGGACAGGGGGTTGTTTGGTGAGCCGGGTCCTGCAGGGGGGGTTGAGCTGGGGGCTGTTGCTGGTGTTTCTGCCCCACTGAAAAATCTCCCTGTTCCGCCTAGCTCTTCTGTGGAGGAGCTGCAGTTAACGCTGCGCATTAAGGAGGTGGAGCTAAAGAAACAGCAGTTGGAGGTGGACGCTATGCACTTGAGGATCAGGGCTCTGGAGGTAGAGAGGGGAGCCTCTGTGTCTGCCAGCCCTCCTGTACCTCGGTTAGCCCCGCAGTCACCATCCCCGCAGGTACCCTCCCCGGAGTCACCATCCCCGCAGGTACCCTCCCCGGAGTCATCATCCCCGCAGGTACCCTCCCCGGGGTCATCATCCCCGCAGTCGCCATCTCCGCAGCCACCGGCCCCGATGCCAGGTGGTGGCTTTGATGTGAGTAAACACATCAAAATGGTGCCGGCGTTTCGGGAAACTGAGGTGGATTCGTATTTCACAGTGTTTGAACGTATCGCAGGTGCGCTGCACTGGCCAAAGGATGTGTGGTCTCTTTTACTCCAATGTAGATTGGTGGGGAAAGCTCAAGAGGTATGCACCGCTCTTTCTCTGGAGGACAGTTTTGACTATGATACGGTGAAGGCTGCTGTCCTACGCGCTTACGAGCTTGTGCCAGAGGCTTACAGGCAGAGATTTAGGGATGGGAAAAAATCCGCCAACCAGACCTATGTGGAGTTTGCCAGAGAAAAGAAAACTTTGTTTGATAAGTGGTGTCATGCTACAGAAGTAAAAACCTTGGAAGACCTGCGTGAGTTGGTGACGTTAGAAGAGTTTAAAAATCAACTACCAGACACTGTGGTAACCTACTTAAACGAACAGAAGGTTACGACTCTCGCCGCTGCTGCTATACGGGCTGATGAGTTTGTGTTGACACATAAAGTGATGTTTTCGGCTCCTGCTCACAGTTTTTCGTCTTCCGGTGGCCCGCCCCGATGGTCTCCAAGGGGCACCCGCCGTGCCATCCCCTCATCCGTTGAGAACCGCGTGTGTTTTTTTTGCCATGAGCAGGGACACCTTATTGCGGTTTGCCCTGCTCTGAAAAGAAAAGAAATGACCAGGAAGGGTGCATCTCCTTCCCCAATAAACCTTCTGCAGATAAACCCTCCTCCTTTGGGGGAGGTGATGGTACCCGAAAATGATAAGGTAGATGAGGAGTTTAAGCCATTTGTGTCACACGGTTTTGTTTCCTTGATAGGGGAAGATCGGCGGGCTCCTGTCAGTATTTTGCGAGACACTGGTGCGAAACAGTCGCTCATTCGTGAGGGGGTTTTACCGTTTTCAGCTCAATCCTATTGTGGGGCTGATGTGTTAGCCTGGGGAGTTAGGATGTGTGTAATACGGGTTCCTTTACATTTGGTGCAGCTTTCGTCTCAGTTTTTGTCTGGTGAGGTTAAGCTTGGGGTGCGACCCCAGTTACCGGTGGCAGGTATTGACATCATTTTGGGAAACGATCTAGCTGGCTGCACAGTTTTTCCGTCGCCAGAAGTAGTTGATATACCACTTACAGATAATAGTGGTTTCGCTTGTGCTACATCAAATGCTGTTCCTTTGTTTCCCGTGTGTGCTGTGACACGTGCGCAGGCACGCAAACAGGGTGACGTGGTGGGTCTTAGCGACTTTTTCTTAAGCGCTTCAGACACACTGAGCTTGCAACCCGCCTGTGAAGGTACCCCTGTCTCTGTATCACTTCAGCCGGATGAGGAGACTATGACTCTGTCAGTAGATAAAGACAAGCTTATAGAAATTCAAAAAAATGATGAGAGCTTGTCATCTTGTTGGGCGTATGTGACCGAGCCTAAGAGTGGGAGATCTGCGTCCTACCTTATTGAGGATGGGGTGCTGATGCGCTACTGGACTCCCAGTTCTGGCTGCACCCATGAGGGAGTGCAGCAGATTGTTGTTCCGCAGTCGCTTCGTCCCCAGGTCCTAAGCTTGGCACATGACCACATTATGTCCGGTCATTTGGGAATCACAAAAACATATAACCGTGTCCTCCGTTATTTCTTTTGGCCTGGTCTCAAATCTGATGTGGTAAGATTCTGCCGCTCGTGTCACACGTGTCAGCTTGCCGGCAAACCAAATCAGGCGATTCCCGCTGCTCCGCTACAACCCATCCCGGTTGTTGGGGAACCTTTTGAACATGTCATTGTTGACTGTGTGGGTCCTCTCCCTAAAACACAGTCCGGAAATCAATACCTACTTACCATGATGTGTATTACCACTCGTTATCCGGAGGCCATTCCACTACGCTCATTAAAAACCCGTGGGATTGTGAAAGCATTAGTTAAGTTTTTTTCCACTTTCGGGTTGCCTAAACGCATCCAAACTGATCAGGGCACAAACTTTATGTCTAAAATCTTTGCCCAGGTCATGACAGAGCTCGGAGTCACTCATCACACTTCAAGCGCATACCACCCGGAGAGTCAGGGTGCATTAGAAAGGTTCCATCAAACCCTAAAAAACATGCTTCGCAAATTTTGCACGGAGTCTGGCCGTGAGTGGGATGAGGGGGTGCCACTACTGTTGTTTGCCGTCAGGGAGACATGTCAGGAGTCTTTGGGGTTCAGTCCAGCTGATTTGGTTTTTGGCCACACGGTGCGCGGTCCGTTACGTCTCCTGAAAGAGAAATTTCTCTCAGATAGTCATCGGCCGAAAGAAAATATTCTGGACTATGTTAGTTTGTTTAAGGAGAGGCTACATAATGCCTGTGCTTTGGCTCGTGACATGCTGGCAAAGGCTCAGGTTAGAATGAAAACACATTTCGATAAGAAGTCTGTAGTACGGATGTTCCAGTCAGGTGACCGTGTGTTGGCTTTCTTGCCGGTTGTTGGTTCTTCCCTGCAAGCAAAGTTTTCCGGTCCGTATGTCATTGAGTGCAAACTAAGTGAGACGGACTATGTGGTGTTAACCCCTGATCGTAAGAGGAAAAGTCGCGTCTGTCACATCAACATGCTAAAGGAATACATTGATCGTGACCGCTCTAGTTTGGCACCTGTTGTGTCACCTATTGTGTCGGTATCCGTTTCTCCACCTTTGTATAGTCCCGGCGATGACGGGTTGGATGACAGGCACACCTCTGTTTCGGGTGCGCGTCTTGGGAACTCTGAAATCTTGGCTGACTTGGATGCCTATTTGGCGCCCCTGTCTGATCCCGCTAAGTCTGATGTCCGTGAGCTCATTACAAACTACTCTGCTCTTTTCGGTGACATCCCCACTCAAACGCATGTATTAAGTCATGATATTGATGTGGGTGACCATAAGCCCATAAAGCAGCATGCATACCGGGTAAATCCCACTAAGCGGGCCATTATGCAGCAGGAAGTCCAGTATCTTCTTGACCACGGTTTTGCTTTCCCCAGTAATAGCTTTTGGAGCTCACCATCCCTTCTCGTTCCAAAATCCGATCAAACTCCCCGTTTCTGTAATGATTTCCGAAAAGTAAATGCTGTTACGAAACCCGATTCGTTTCCTCTCCCACGTATGGATGATCTGGTCGATCGTGTGGGTTCGGCAAACTTTGTAACCAAACTTGACCTCTTAAAAGGGTACTGGCAGGTCCCCTTAACTCAACGCGCATCAGAAATCAGTGCCTTTGTTACACCCGATCATTTTTTGCAATATACCGTCATGCCGTTCGGGTTGAGAAATGCCCCCGCCACATTTCAACGACTGATGAACACTGTGTTACAGGGAGTCGTAAATTGCGAAGTGTATCTGGATGATATAGTGGCCTATTCCTCCACCTGGACTGAACACCTCAAGATTCTCAGGGAAATATTTGACCGGTTGCATGATGCCTCTCTGACACTGAATCTGGCTAAGTGTGAATTTGGAAAGGCGGTTGTAACTTATCTAGGGAAACAAGTAGGACAAGGTAGAGTCCTCCCTGTTGCTGTGAAAGTGCAGGCAATAGTAGACTTTCCAGTTCCACAGACTCGCCGGGAGCTGCGGCGTTTTTTGGGCATGGTAGGTTATTACCGTGGGTTCTGCAAAAACTTCTCTGAGGTAGTAGCCCCGTTAACTAGTCTTGCCAGTCCAAAATCGCCATTTGTGTGGACAGAGAAATGTCAGTTCGCTTTCGAAGCTGCTAAAGCTCTCCTTTGTAGTGCTCCGGTGTTGGCCGCCCCTGATTTTACACATCCGTTCAAGCTTGAGGTGGACGCCAGTGTTTTGGGGGCAGGTGCAGTGCTCGTGCAGGAGGATGACAATGGCATTGACCACCCAGTCTGCTTCTTTTCTAGAAAATTTCTAAAACACCAACTGCATTACAGCACGATTGAAAAGGAAGCCTTAGCCTTGCTATTGGCCTTGCAGCACTTTGAAGTGTACCTGGGATCTAGTCCTGTTCCAACCATTGTGTTCTCTGACCATAACCCTCTCCAGTTTCTATCTCGGATGCAAAACAGTAACCAGCGCCTTATGCGTTGGTCCCTACTCCTTCAGGACTTCAACATTGAGATCCGATATAAAAAGGGCTTAGAGAACGTTATGGCTGATGCCCTCTCTAGGGCTTAAATCAAACATCTTTGTGTGGGGTTGGATGTTTGATTTTTTTTGGGTGGGGAAAACTGTTATGACCCAGTGATGTGTTTGG